>NC_090738.1:5317460-5374960 GCF_036898095.1 Palaemon carinicauda | reverse complement strand
AGCAGGTTTCCCCCATGCACCCCGCAGAAAAGGCTCTAACAGAACGTCCTTCAAAGGCCGTCCTGCAATCTCCAGCGACGGCCAAACCTGAAAAACATCACATATAGAGGACTCACCCGAGGGCGGGAGAAAAATTGCTTCTCTAGGGGAAGCAGCTTCGTCCCCAGTACCCCGGGGTTGCCCCAGTGTTAGCTGGTCAACACCCCTACTCGACCGATCCTCATAAGAGACCGAGCGAGCAAGAACTTCGGGAAGATATCAATGGGTCAAGAAAGAGGTACGAGGTTTCTTCGCCCTTGTGGAAGACCCTGAGAAGAGGAATCTTCCTGGACCTTTTCTTGCACCGTCGCCCTAATCTCTCCCACTGGGAGGGAGACCAATCCCGACACTTTTAGCAGGTGTTACCCTGGTCATATCACCATCCACGACATGCAGGACATAACAAATGGGGGTCGATCTTGGCAGAAGACATGAAAGTACCTGAGCAGGTTTGCATTAGGACAGCAGAACACACACACACTTGAAAAGAGAAAGTTGTTGAAAATTAATTACATGGCCAAGTCTGTTGGAAGGCAGAGAGCGGAGAAGTCTGATCTCAGCAAAACCAAGGAGAAAGTGGTTTAGACACACTGGTGTGTGAGTGAATGGGGTAGCTGGAAAGTTCGGTAGTTGACACCTCGCTTCGAAGTATTTATGGCTAGTCTTCCAGGTTCACAGAAAGATAATCCCTACAAATAGCTACAGATTTGTATTGAGTGTCGGAACAAACTGATAATACTACTTGCAGATGAAATATCAAAAAAAAATATCTTACTCCTATAAGGTGTGAGGCCCCTAAAGCTCCAGCCACAGCTGCACCTGCGCCAGTAACCATACCCAAAAGCCCTTTGTTGCCACCACTACCAGTATGGGTTGGTGATTGCTGATAGGGAGGGGTCTGAAAAATAAATATCCAATCTTATCGTTTTTGATAGCGATACATATAAAAATAACAAATTTAAAGTAATTTGTATTTTTCCTAACGATTCAAACCTTGAGCTCTTTATTAGGGAATATACTTTCAGCGAAGCTGGAAGACTAGTCATAAGACTTTTAGAAAGGTACTGTATACAACATTTACAGAAAATTATATTAGAAAATTTTATCAAAATTTTCAAATTTCAGAGTGGCACTAACCATTTCTTCCCTCTCAGGGAGAAAACCCTTCTCTGTATACGTTGTACGTATAATTCCCTTAACATGTTACACTCGTTATTCCATTTGGTCATTCATTCGAAATAAATGTCTATTAGAGTGTAATTGCAACTTATTTCGCCCTGCATTTAGCACAATAAATATGGCCAGAGTTCTCTTACTTATTTAACTAAATAAGGGATTTTGACGAAGGAAAAATCTATTTCTGGGGAGAGACCTGTGGCGCCCGGTGAAAAGAGTGAAAAGAGTCCTTCTTATATACCTTTTCTGATAAAACCTTCCAATTATACCAGAGAAAGATAAAAGCATGGAATGCTGAGGTTACAACCCTCGCGCGAGCACCTTTAGGGTGTCGTGTATAAAGCAAAGGCGCGTGAAATCCACTATTCACAGGTTGTCTTCCATTTAGTTAATTCCTTCGTCAAAGGGATGGGCCGATACAAAGGCCCTTGCCAACCACCAGCGCCACACCACCCACGCCACGATGCGAGCGCCATCTGAACAACATCCTTCTGTATTGGCCATGATGGCTTGGAAAGGAAAGGGTGGGATTGTGTAAAATAAAGGGGAAGGGTTTCACCGGGCGCCACAGGTCTCTCCCCAGAAATAGATTTTTCCTTCGTCAAAATCCCTTTTCTGGGTCGATCTGTGGCGCCGGGTGAAAATGTACCAGAGAATGCCTTCCAAGCCCAACAATAACTAATTTAAAGAGGGGAGAGAAACAACACCATGTAAAGAAAATCATAAATAATTAAGGTAAACAAACATGATAACAGGGAAGCCTCCGAGTATCAGAGGAAACATGCTACAAAACTGACATGGCTAAGAATATCCCAACCCTGTAACAACGGTAATCAATAATAGTTACAAACATAACCTAATATGTAATAAACTTAGGGCTAACGAACCACCAAGGAAGCGGCGTCGTGGTGCGAGTGGCGGGTAGGAGGGAGAAGAAAAGAGATGGATGAAAGGAAGAACAAAAGATCATTGGGGAGAGATACGGCTCCCAGCTGCAACTGTTGGGTATTTAAGAGCCTGTAAGTTCATTAGATAGTGGCGTTTGAAGACCATAGGAGATTCCCAACCCGTGAACTTTATAAGGTCATCAAAGTCCATCTTCTGGGGGAAATGATCCCGGATTGGCTTGTCAAACGAAGTATAGGATCTATAGCCTAATACCACGTATGGGAATGGTACCTCCTTGTTCCCTGATAAACAAGGGGCCAGACGATCGGGTAGCAGTCGTGGCTAAAAAGGCCCTGAGAGTGGTGACCGGACATAGAAAAGTATCTTGGAGAAGAGGAATAACTTTCCAAGGGGACCACCTATTTTGGGGGTTAACGGCCGAATCATATTGGCGAATTGTCGAGTCCCTTTTGACTGATTCTAGTAAGAAATCGCTTTCCGGTTCAATGTTCGAGTCTCTACGAGCTGCCAACTTCCTGTAGTCCACAAAGTTAGGGTTTTGGACATCCTTGAGTAATCTGACACAGTGAGTTTGGAATACTCGGGTCAGTTTGAGGAACGGAATCCGGATGGGACGGAGTTTCCACTCGAGGAGGAGAGGAAACCAACTGTTCTTGGGCAGTGAGGTGGTACTAAAACCACTGCGCCCCGGAAGGAGCGCAGTCGGTGTTAAAGTTTTTAGAAGATTCACTGGGAGAGATAGGGAAATCTTCCTCTAATGATTCCAATCCCGGGGTAATTCGTCCATGGCATGAGCCCGAGGGTCCAGGATTGGGGTCACATAACAAGGAAGTTTGTGATTGATCTGAGATGTGAATAGATCTACCTGGATGCCTGGAACGAACCTGAGTATCCACCGGAGTGAAATTCTGACTCCAGGGAACTCGTCCTGGATAGTGAGCCCGTTCTCACATCCTGGCCTCCCGCTAGGTGAGGTGCTGACAGGAACCAGTTCTTTTCTGTTGCCCAGGCGAAGAAAGTGACCAGGATCTGATTCAGGTTGGGTGACTTGGATCCTCCCCTGTTTCCGTAGTGTACCTCGTCTGTGCTGTCTGACACTACTCTGATGTGGGTCGACCTCGGAGGAGTCTCTCTCTTCAGGGTCAAGAACACTGCCATGGCTTCGAGAACATTGATATGGGACTGTTTCATGCTAGTGACCAAGAACCTGAAACATCTGATGTTCGGAGAAATCCCCCCATCCACTTAGAGACACGGCTGAATGGAATGTCACTTGTGGAGGTGGGAATTGTAGAGGAACCGCTTTGGAGAGGTTCTTCGGTTCGGACCATGGGCGTAGTCTCATTTTCCCGACAGAGGGGATCTTCGAGACCTTGTCTTCTTATAGGTACTGTAGCTCTCTTTCTCCAAAATCGATTGATGTCTTGAGTTTGGCTTTTATTAGGAGATCTGTTACTGAAGTGAATTGGGAAAGGCCGAGGATACTTTCTAGGCTCTTTGGACACCTGTTTGTGCTTGAGAAATTCTTGATCTTGGAACCTATTCCTCTTACTTTTGGAAGGGAGAGACAACGTGTGCTTCGAAAGGTCCCACTGAATGGCTAACCATTCTAAGTGGCCTGATGGTCGCAGGCGAGACTTATGGAGATTGACCCGAAATCACAGGTTGTCGAGCGATCGAAGAAATTCCTTCGTAGCTCTGTTACCTTCTATGGCCGGCCGGGCCCAAATGAGCCAACCGGCCATATAAGCAATGATCTGTATCTCTTGGTTCCTGAGTTGTTCTAACACTGCCTCTCCCAGTTTCGTGAATATCCTGGGATCAATGTTGAGGCCGAAGGGCATGTCTTGAACACAAAGGCTTTCCTGCTTAGGTGGAAACCCAGATAAGAAGAGAAGTTTCGAGCTATAGGCGCAAGCTAATAGCGGTCGGTAAGATCGACAGAGGTGGTGACGGTCCCACCGGGAAGTAAGGTCCATACCTAAGAGATAGTCGTTTGATTGCTTTTTCTTGAGTAACCCTGTGGTGTACTCTTTCAGGACGGGAGTGTATTTCTGGGAGAAGGTCACTGGCGGAGGAGGAGGACCTTGAGGCCATTTTCATCTCAAACCGTTAGAGACTATGCTATGATCCCACAGACCGAGTCCAATGGTCACGAAAGTGGTAAAGTCTTCCCTCTACCAGGACCACCGCGTTGTGAGGGAGTGAATCTAGGTCCTTCCCTTCTCCGAGCCCCCTTTTTCCTCGGTCCGCCTTGATGTCGGGACTGTCTTCTACTCCTGTAGCTTCCTCTCTGGTGTCCATGAAAGGAGCCTGAGGGTTCGGATCTAGGGCTGCATGCAGGTAAAACATCCCAACGGAGTTGGACTGTGTACCTGGGGAATCAGTGAGGTAGACCACCTGATGATGGGGGGTCAGATACAAAATCGTCGAACCAGAGGAAGGCTGTGATGACGAGTGGGAAACTGACTATCAATTCCTGTCTGATAGAGGTCTCAGACAGAACGTACTTCCCACAACTGACCCGATCAGACCAACAAACGTGTAGGTCGAACTGGAAGGGCAGAGCCTGGAATTATCGTACCCCCCAGGCTGACAACATCCTGGTCCAGACAGATCGGGCCTGCCCTTTAGGAAATAATACCGTTACCTTCGGTACCTTGTCTAAGCTAACCAAGGCAATCTCTTTCAATCGAACGAATCCGTTGAATGGGAATTCTAGTACCTGGGAGTAAAATCTAGGTCCCCCAGAGGGAGGACGTCCATGCCCTCCAGATTTATGGTACCACCTATATCCGAGTTCCTGAACGGCACTGACTCACCACCCTACCTTAGAGCTCGTCATAGCCCCTTGGATTTCCTTAGAATGTGTTGCTTTTAGCCGTCACAGTCTATGCAGGGTAACATGAACATTAGGATCCTTTAATGGTCCTAGGTCGGTGACGTAGGTAATTGCAAAGCTGAAGGCTCAAAACTCATCCCCACATACCTGCCCGTCCATGGGGTCGTTGTCCAACCTTAGAGAGGACACTCCGAGGAGATAGGGACCTCTAGATGGAGCATTCCTTCCCAACTTCGATACCCAAGGGTGGAGAGCCTCTCTTTGCAGGCCAGAGAGAATCATCATCATCCTGATGGGAACCATGCAGGCGAACCTTCTGTAACACAAAGGGGACATAAGTCTGGATGTTCCTTGAACTTTGGTTAGCGATCCTATTCACAGGCTGGGATCAGCTGTATACTCTTAAAAAGCCATTTTAAAGACAAGTTATTTAATGTATTATCTTCTGGGGTATAGTGCGACACTTGTATTCATGAAATGTGACACTGTTGGCGCATTCGCCACTGGGTGGAAATTTATTTCTATATGAACACTATGTTGTATGGATATTTATCCATATCTAGACATAGTTAGAATTGACTATGCATAAATATAGGCATAATTAATGTATTTCTATTTGAACACTATGTTGTATGGATATTTAGCCATATTTAGACAGTTAGGATTGAATATGCATAAATATAGGCATAATTAATTTAATTCTATTTGAACACGATGTTGTATGGATATTTATCCATATTTATACATAGTTAGAATTAAATACATGCATAAATATAGGCATAATTAATTTAATTCTATTTGAACACGATGTTGTATGGATATTTATCCATATTTATACATAGTTAGAATTAAATACATGCATAAATATAGGCATAATTAATTTAATTCTATTTGAACACGATGTTGTATGGATATTTATCCATATTTATACATAGTTAGAATTAAATACATGCATAAATATAGGCATAATTAATTTAATTCTATTTGAACACGATGTTGTATGGATATTTATCCATATTTATACATAGTTAGAATTAAATACATGCATAAATATAGGCATAATTAATTTAATTCTATTTGAACACGATGTTGTATGGATATTTATCCATATTTATACATAGTTAGAATTAAATACATGCATAAATATAGGCATAGTTACGTTCATAAATAATAATAATTTTTTTTTTTTTTTTTTTTTTTTTTTTTTTTTTTTTTTTTTTTTTTTTTTTTTTTTTTTTTTTTTACAGGTAAAACAAAAGATTGGCCACCCGTGGTCTGAGTGATCTCCGACTGTACCGGATCTCCGGTAACCATGCCCGGTACAAACAAAGGTCCGTCATAGTGACAACGTGAACCAGAGGAAATCTAATATTAACCTCAATGCTGATCGCCTGTACGATATCCGGTTAAGCCGGAGATTCGATGAAAAAGAAACCGTAATAATGAAACTGTGAAATCCTCATCGGTATCACATTGTTAACTCCGGTTCTGGACGTCTGCTTGATCTCTGTTTGTATGGGAGATCCGGTAGCAAAGGCTAGTCCCCGTGAGATCGTGACCGTCACCGGTACGATAACATTAACCTCAATGAATGTTTGAGTTATCTCCAGCGTATCCGGAGATTCGATGAAAAAAGGGGCCGGAAAGGTGTAATTGAGATCAAACATGACAAAGGTTCGTGTGCAAAAAGGTCTCAGCCGGAGTCTGAGTGCCGGATTTCACCGTTGCACTCCAAATATCTGACTAGTTCTCACCCAATGAGTATCCATTATAGCGGCGTATAACTCAAGGCGGAGCTAAACATAACTCAAGGCGGAGCTAAGGGTGTCGGTATAAATCGAACCCAATTAATGACTCATACACCAACGTTCCTACTAATAGTGTTAGCTATATTAACAGTAACCACATCAATAAAACGTGTATAACATTAAACGTACTATCATCAACTCTGATAATAAGAGGAGGCCTGAATAACTCGTGAACGTATAAAAACGGAGAACGGGAAAATCACCTCCCTTACTCGAGCTAATAAACGAGCACCCTATGTTCTCACTCTCAAGGTTACATAATAAAAGCTAACATCACACAATAATATAAGGAAAGTAAAATAAAACTGATTGTTTTTATTTTATTTTTATTTTTCCTTTTTCTTTTTAATTTTTAGTCATTGTAATAACCAAAAACGAAGAATAACGACAACTTAACCAATAAATAAGGATATAGTCTAAATTGAGCCTTCCTGGGGCGAGTACAAACTAACAGACTAAATCGCAAACGTTTAAATCGCTATTCGGCCAAAACCATTGTTGGCACTATAATATCCAAATGTTTGTATATTTGTAATTTACCTAATGTCTGATAATGACATAAGGATAAATAACTTAAAGCAATCTGCCGACCTGCGAGGGTCGGGGAAGCAGTGACATGCCCTTAAAATAAATATAAACACCAGCCTTAGCTAAAGGCAAGGCAAATATAAGTGTTAAGTGTATGGGCGACCTCCGGTGAAGCCGGAGCGTAATGAGATGTCCTGAATAATGCCGTCTTAGCCAAAGGCAAGGCAAATATAAGTGTGAAGTGTATGGGCGACCTCCGGTGACGCCGGAGGATAATGAGATACTCTGAATAATTCAATTGTGGCTAATAATTCAATTGTGAAGATATAAAAGCCAAGCCGCAGCTAAGGGCTAAGGCTTAGATCATAGCAAAGCGTATTTACAAACTCCGGTGAGGCCGGAGGGAGAAGAAAGGTCCTGAATAATTATTGTGAATAAAAACACAATTGTAATAACAATGGCTATTGTGGATATGGCCGTGGCCTGAGACCGCAGTAAGGGCCACCGGAGGGTCGTATCTAAACAATATGAAGCCCGTCCCATGTAGTAAACAATATATAAATATAACAATAGAACGAAAGTCATTGAGAATCCCTCAAGCCGGAGTAGAACTCAAGGCGGAGTGGAAAACGTTCATAAACTACTCCCGAGCCGTAACGGGGAGAGGACAAACACGGACCAAAATAACGCTAACAATTGAAAAGTCACGAAAAATAAATAACTCGTAAGTTATCATCCACCCCGAGGGGGAGAGGTGAGGGAGGGAGAACCCGTTGAACGCACAAAACGGAAAACGGGAAATCCGCTCAACCACCAGAGCAAAGAAAGAAAACGAGATAAAGGGGTAACTCGTGACTGCGAACAGAAAACGGGGACCCCAATCTCTCGCTCTCTTGGACACAAAAACAGGACTAAAAATCACACAACACTATTATAAACGTATAAAACAAAAATGTACATCCATATAACACTACGATCGAAGAATAGCATCTGCTAAAACTTTAAATAAATAGCACAGTCGAGTGACGAACGCCTCGGGCGGTTACTAAACAAAAACAAAGCTAAATCGCTATCTCGATCGTAGGCTGGACTTACTAGCAAAAAGTACCATGAGCATAAATACACAAAAAAAATAAAAATAATAACGGTTCTAAAGGCATAAGGCCAGGGACTTAACCAAGAACCTAAGTGACAGAGTACTAAACGGGCAGATAAAGATGAATTCCCAAACAAGTGAACAAACAATGGCCGCCATAAAAGGCCAGACGGGAAAAATAAAACAGACTATACTGGATATAAAACAAAAGCCCGGTACAATAAAATACTGTCAAAACAAACTATGGTACTTAACATTGGAATGTGTGAAGATGGAGCTTCGGACATGACAAAATAAATCCATGACTGTTAAAAACGATCGAGAGCACCACAAATTACACACTATTTTATCAGTCCAAAAAGAAGGATGTTGTTCAGATGGCGCTCGCATCGTGGCGTGGGTGGTGTGGCGCTGGTGGTTGGCAAGGGCCTTTGTATCGGCCCATCCCTTTGACGAAGGAATTAACTAAATGGAAGACAACCTGTGAATAGTGGATTTCACGCGCCTTTGCTTTATACACGACACCCTAAAGGTGCTCGCGCGAGGGTTGTAACCTCAGCATTCCATGCTTTTATCTTTCTCTGGTATAATTGGAAGGTTTTATCAGAAAAGGTATATAAGAAGGACTCTTTTCACTCTTTTCACCCGGCGCCACAGATCGACCCAGAAAAACCTCATATTATTGTATGCTTACAAACAATGGATATAGTTGATACTTAGTTGTTCCAACAACATATACAAACCGTGAGATTTTTGTATATTTTGTTGATACTTATGTTTGTTCATACAATATATGCAAACCTTGAGACCCTTTTCTACTGTCTAGTATGACTCTTCCCTGCAAGGGGCAGGAAGCCCTAACATTGTTCCATGATTAGTGTTAGTGACGTATAACGGTAACGTCATATGTCTCAATGGTTCGGATGACCATAGAAAATATTGTCCCAAGGTTAAGGCACCTATGAAAATCCACAGATACAGTACTTTCAAGTAATTCTCTGGTACACTTCTATCAGGACGACATGGCTTGAGCCCAAAAAACGGATTTTGAGGCAAAGCGAAAAATCTATTTTTGGGTGAGATGGCCATGTCGTCCTGATGGACCCGCCCTCCTTTTTCCGTATAAGAAAAAGGCTTAGGCAAGATCCCTCACGAAACTACTATATCTGTAGCACCATGCTCGATGCTAAAAGGAATGAGCGCCACCTTGGAGTCATGTAGTAGTATGGGAGGAAGGGTAACCTTGATAACGGCTCCCTTTCAGTTTAGCCACTTTCCCCCTCGAAGCGAAAACGCTATTCGGGGCGAAGATTGCTATGTGTCGTATCAAGATATACGTCAACTGATTTTATGCGATATCCTTAAAAGAAATTTTAAGGATATTCGCACCAGGAGTTAGAATTCTGGAGACCTAAAGGTCAATTCTCTGGGAATATCACTGTAGCCAAATATCCCTTAGAAAGCTACCAATAGGAACCTTCCATCAGGATGACATGGCCATCTCACCCAAAAATAGATTTTTCACTTCGCCTCAAAATCCGTTTATTGGAATATTATCATGCAATCTCCAGCATCTTCATCCTCTGGAAAGTTGAGTATTTGATCTTTCTTGTGTATAATTTTATGGCTCCCTTCTCCCAGTTAAATTCGTATAATTTAAGTGTGCTTAGTGGAGCGTAGCCTACTCTGGAGACGGCCATTTTGAGACTGCTGTCGCACGCCATAAATGCATTTTATTTAGTCTGTAGTAAGATGCTCCCGGTATTTAGCTTTAAAAAAACTTTTAGATAGTTAGGCAAATTATACTAGCGAAGATTTGCACACACATAATATTTCCTCTTCCGATATGTAACGTTACTTTCGTATACGAGGACCCCGGCGGTATCAACCGTAACCGCGGTCCCCACCCGAGTTAGGCTAACCTAACCCGTTCTGTATACATTAGTAATGTAAATCCCATTGTTTAACCTCTTGTATCGTTTCCTACTAATTCGGTTGGGGATATATATCCCCTAGAATTTATGGGTATAATTCGATATGTTTCTCTTTAAAAAAAAAAGGATAAACCCATTCTCCCACCTGAGCGCCACCATCTCAAGCGACCCTATCTTTCGTAATCGCCACCGAGTAGTAAACTCCGCCTTGACTTAGATAGTTTTTTTACCGTCTATCCTCTTTGCCGCCGAGTATCCCGGCTTCGAAGTATGACGGCAACTCAGGGTGTATTGTCTTGCAGCCGACATTGTCGCCGACAGGGAAATCTTGATTCCTCTGCCGCCCACGATGTTGTCGGCATGGGAAGCTATGCTTTCTTAGTTTACAACTGAAAGTAGGCGGCATACCTGCCGCCACCTTTCTCCCTTGTAGACCATAAGACATGTCTTATAGCCGACAATGTCGCCGTCAGGGGAATTCTTGTTCCTCTGCCGACCATGACGGCGTCAACACAGGAAGCCATGCTTCCTAAGTTTACAGCCGAAAGTAGACGGCATGCCTGCTGCTGCCTTTCTCCCCTGCAAACTATAAGACCCTTTTCCCTCACCCCTCTGTCCTTTAGTGTTGGCCTAGCCATCACAACATTCTTTTGGCCGGTATTTTACAATCATCCCGGCTTGCTGGGTTGACTAAGTTGCCGGCCGGGACCCTACCAGCGGCAGTTAGGCTGCCGCCTCGGCCAACTCCTCCTTATGTCCTTCCTTCACAGGAAGCAAATGCTCCCGGGGGAAAGACTGAGCCGGCCCTGACGGCTGCCGGTGGGAAACCCATTATACTGTTGAGAATTCTGCAGTCCTCTCTTGGACTACAGTACCATCCACAGATCTCGCAACCAGCAGTACAGCCGGTGGGAAAAGTTGTGGCTGGATGGAAGCTAGAATCAGATGCATTCTTCCCCTTCCATTAGAACTCTCCTTCTGGCAAGAAGACAGTAGATGGCAGTAGCCCTCTTGCACTTCCAAATATTGTACTAAACCATAATAATAGGAAATCCATCTTTCCATTCTTTCTCTCTCTCTATCAGTTAGTGCCGACAGGTACTAGCCTAACCCCGGTAGTATACCGGTAAAACTACAGTATACAATAATACAGTAGCCAGTATAACTACAGTATATAACAATACAGTAGTTAGAAAACTATAGTATATAACAATACAGTAGTTGGTAAAACTACAGTATACAACAATACAGTAGTGCAAGTATTTCTAACATACTCTGTGTATCCTTTCACAGTCTATTGTTGGGACCGTATAATATGTCGAGGTTGAAGTATTCCCTCAACACCCGGATGAATCCTTTGATTATCGGAACACTTATGAATCACCGTTCAGTATTAATATTCTACAGGTGGAGGAGTTGGTGTAAATATTCACTGACCCCGGCTCCACGTACAGGAGTTATTCCACTCTGTATTTTCCCTTATAAGGAAATCAAATATTAATACTGACGGAGGTCTCAGCAATTGCCTGAGAGAGGAAACATATATGTGTCTTTCCTATTGATAAGTATGCATTTATATCAATGATATAAACAACTCAATACTCATTTCACCTTTTCTTTCCTTACAGGAGGAGCCAATGGTGAAGTGTGCAGTAGTGTTCTGCAACCACAAGAATAAGGACTTTTGTAGGCATACGATGTGTAGGTCTCATGCCCCCTGCAGCATCGTATCTGGATCCCTGAGGTACTGGGAACCTAAGGGTTGCTCCATCTGCTCGGCCTTGCTAACCGAAGGCTTCAGAGAAGAGATCCCTGACACTACGGAGTCAAGGGATACAGCAAGGGAAACTCTTCGTAGGTGGGTAAGAGGGTTCCAGAACTCTGAGACCTTACCTACCTAACGAATCTTTAAGGTGCCTTCTGTTCCCCAAGGCTCAATCCAGGGCAGTTGTGCCCCAGGTACAGGTCAAGCCTCCCTTCATCCAACTGACAGTAGACGCAAACATCAACTAGGCACTGGAAGGCATGGACATCCACCAAGAACGGATGTCGGAGGTGTCCACCAACACAGAAAAGGACCTTCTGCAAGAAGACCCTGAATAAGAAGTGGTTCAACCACCTACGGAGGAAAATGGATCCGTTTCGACGGTAACTGAGGACCCTCAGTTCACCGTGACAGCATATCAACCTGTGCCGTTAACCTCTTCAGCTCCAACTCCCCAACCAGACGTGCAGGTCGGCAGGAGCAAAGCGCTCCTAGAATCGATCCAGCAGTTGTTGGCAGTGTTTTGGAAGGAACAACAGGAGATTAAGCAAGATCTCAAAGAGACAAAGAGAGAGGTAAGGAAAGGGAAACGCTCTGACGCTTCCGGAGGCTCTACGAAGAACCTTAGAGTATCTTACCTACCTCACTGCTCTGAAACCAACCCCTGGAGGTACACGGAGCACATGCCCATGATGAATGGGAAGCTCTATATCTCCGAGAAGTTGGGGGCCAAAACCCTTGAAGATCTCCAATTCTGGCAGAGCTTTTTAGCATACCCAGATTGCTCCGTGAGACCCCGGGATGAACCAGCATCCCGTGAGGAGACGGTACCGAAGGAAGTCATTGTCTTCCAGCATGACAAGGCAATCCTAACCAAGACCCTGAAAGGAGCCGGATATACCAACTCCAAAAGTCTCAGCATTGAGCAAGAGGCACACAACCTTCATTGCTCCTTCCTCCAGAGCTTTCCCCTTTTTGGTGAAAGCCCTTGACTGCGTCATGAGAGCAGTAGATAAGGGCAAACCGTGCCCAGTCCTAGAGGAATGTAAACCATTATCTCTAGCCATGTCTACCTGTGAGGAGAAGTGGAAAGAAGTACATCTAACCTTCTCCGTCTCTAAGTTGGATCCGGAGATAGCAGGTCAGCAGTTCAACGAGAACCTTCCAAAGCTGTCAGAGCATCTTTTGAGAAGGGAACAGGAGACAAAAGAGAGAACAGCCGCTTCTTTGTCTCATCAGAACTGCATGGAAATGTGTGCAGGCCTAACCAATGCCCCAGACATGTATATGGTCTTAGCCAAGTCCCACATGGGTACCCTTGTGAAGGACTTGTATGCCTTCTTCAGGTCAAGGAGGACCTGTAGAGAGCATGTGTTTGCCGCAGCAACGGTCAAACACGAACCCAGAAAGCTGATCACTTCATGTATCTGGGGAAAAGACCTTTTCCCACAAGATGTGGTTCAGGAAGTTATCGCCAAAGCCGCCACGGAGAATAGGAACCTTCTCCAGATGTGGGGCATGTCTTCTAAGAGGATATCATCCTCAGGCAGTGGTCCCAACTTAAGAACAAGAAGGCAAAGAAACCACGTGGGTCTGCACAACTTCCGACTGTGACCATGGCCACAGAGCCTCAAATGGTAACTCAGCCGCAAACGACCTTTCAGATGGTCCCTCAGCAGCTACTGGCCCAATCACCTGTGTTCAAACCAGGTTTTCAGAGGAACATGACTACCTTTCGACCCTACAAAGGCAGAGGCTCAAAAAGAGGCTCCTCAAGAAACCCCTCAAGGGGTAGAGGAGGACGAGGTCACAGAAGCAAGTCCTCAGAAACCTCTAAGCAATTAGAGGCTCCAGGTAGGAGGCAGACTCTTCCACTTTCGGGATCGTTGGACCTTCGATCCGTGGGACCAACGCCTAATCACGAATGGACTCGGTTGGAAATGGAACAAAATTCCACCCCCTTTTCCTCAATTCTTCCAACACTCCACCCCCTTGTTGGAAGAATATACCTCAGAACTCTTGAACAAAAAGGTAATAAGAAAAGCGAAGTCCATCAGATTCCAGGGAAGGCTGTTTTGTGTTCTCAAGAAAGACTCGGACAAACTCAGAGACATTCTAAACTTGTCTCCACTCAAGTTCATCGAGAACAAGAAGTTCCGGATGCTTACCTTACAACACATAAGGACCCTTTTACCAAAAGGGGCCTACACAGTCTCAATAGACCTGGCAGATGCTTACTGGCACCTACCAGTCAGTCGGCCCCTCTCCTCCTACCTAGGATTCAGGATACAGAAGACAAAGTATGTCTTCGCAGCCATGCCCTTTGGGCTAAACATAGCCCCAAGGATATTCACAAAACTTGCGGATACAATCGTCCAACAACTACACTCAGAAGGAATTCAGGTAGTAACATACCTGGACGATTGGCTGGTGTGGGCAGCATCCAAGACGACTTGTCTACAAGCAGCCGGAAAGGTGATCCAGTTCCTGGAGCACCTAGGCTTCAAGATGAACTGCAAGAAGTCTCGCCTTTCTCCAGCTCAGAAGTTTCAATGGTTAGGAATCCATTGGAACTTGCAGTCACACCGTCTCTCCATTCCACTGAAGATGAGGAGAGAGATAGCGGGATCTGTAAAGAGACTGATCAAACACAAGAGGATTTCACGACGCCAACAGCAAAGAATATTGCGCTCTCTCCAGTTCGCAGCAGTGACAGACCCAGTGCTAAAAGTACAGTTAAAGGATGCGTCAGGAGTCTGGAAAAGATACGCATCAAACGCTCGAAGAGATCAACAAAGGTTGACACCGACCCGATTGCGCACGCTATTAAGGCCGTGATCAAAAGCCAAGAACCTAGCACGAACAATTCCCCTACAACCACCTCACTCAACCATCAGTGGTAATACACACAGATGCCTCCCTGGAAGGATGGGGAGGCCATTCGCAAGGAAGGAAAGTGCTGCAGGAGAATTGGTCGCACCAGTTCAAAACCTTTCACATCAACATCTTGGAGGCTATGGCAGTCTTCCTAACGTTGAAGAAACTATCCCCTCGCAGGGCAATCCACATCAGACTGGTCTTGGACAACGAGGTGATAGTAAGATGTCTAAACCGACAAGGCTCGAGATCACCTCACATCAATCACGTGATGTTAGCCATCTTCTACCTGGCAAGGAAGAGAAGATGGCATTTATCAGCAGTTCACCTGCAGGGGTTACGCAATGTGACGGCGAATGCTCTATCCAGGCGAAAGCCGATAGAGACAGAATGGTCCCTAGATGCAGACTCATTCTCCTTCATCTCGGAAAAAGTCCCAGATCTGCAGATCGACCTCTTCGCAACGAGCGACAACAAGAAACTACCTCGTTATGTAGCCCCTTACGAGGACCCTCATGCAGAAGCGATAGACGCCATGTGTCTCTACTGGAACAGATGGAATCCAATCTACCTGTTCCCACCAATCAATCTCCTGCTAAAAATCCTCGACAAGCTAAGATCCTTCAGAGGAACAGCAGCAGTAGCGGCCCCCAAATGGCCCAGTTTTAACAACTGGTTCCCTCTAGTTCTAGAATTGAAACTGAAGCTGTTTCCTCTGCCGAACCCAGTCTTATCCCAACTGGTTCAGAAGTCGACTGTCTACGCTTCATCCTTCAGAACCAACAACCTACATCAAGGAGCAGTGCAAGGAGTTGCATGAACTGGGTATCATTAAACAGCATCTCTCCTTGGTCTCCTATTGTTCCAGTCTGGAAAAAGGACAACAGTATAAGGTTGTGTGTGGATTACCATAGACTGAATGAGGTGACTATCTCTGATAAGTTCCTCATGCCAAACATGGCAGACTGTATTTCGGCTGCAAGGAGTCAAATAATTTACAAACATTGACCTGGTTCATGGATACTACCAGTTACCGTTGCCAGAAAATAATAAAGAATACACGGATTTCTTTATCACCCAGGGACACTGGGAGTTCAGACGCTTAACGTTTGGAGTGAAGAATGCACCTGCAATGTTCCAGAGAGAAATGCGGAGTATTCTCCAAGAGTTCCCAAAAACCAGGGTGGTTGTCTACATTGATGACACCTTGATCCTTGGGTCTTCTTTGGAGGAACACCTGAAACTGGCAGAACGAGTTTTGGCTACTCTCCAGAAGCTCAGACTCATGATAAAACTCAGGAAGTGTGCTTGGGTTCAAGCCAAGGTCAAGTATCTTGGTCATCTAGTTGGAGGTTCTGGTATGCGTAACCTACCAGAATACATCCATAAAGCAGAGAACTTCCCTAAACCTATCACTGTGCTTGAGCTATGAGGATTCCTGGGACTGGTAAACTTCCAACAGAAGTTTATTCCCATGTGCTCACAGATAGCCAAACCGTTATCTGCAAAGACTGGAGGACGTAAATCCCAAGGGACTAGAAAACTGAAATGGACTGCAGAAATGGACTATGCCTTTGAGCGCTTGAAGGAACTGATCAAGGAGGACATTATGTTGTTGTACCCTGACTACTTCGCTGATGCTAAACCCTTCAAGTTGTTTGTTGACAATTCGGGTGAGGGTGCTGGCGCTTGTCTGTGCCAGGAGTCCTTGGAGCATCCAGGGGAGTGTCGGGTAACAGCATACGACTCCATGACTTTACTCGACTGCTAGACCCGTTAATCTACCATTGAGCGTGAGTTGGCTGCTCTGCAATGGAGGGTGAAAACTTTCAGGGCTTTCCTCTACGGTCAGTTCTTCGTAATTCATGCTAATCACTGTCCCCTGATCTATCTTCATGATATGAAGTTGGTAGACAGTCGCCTAGCACGGACACTGGAGGACCTGTTCAAATTTAACTTTAATGTTAACTACTGTCCAGGTGATCAGAATGCCGCAGCAGACTGGTTATCCCGCTGGCCCACATTAACAGACTGTTAGCTTGCTACTGAACCTGCTACTCCCAAGTTGACTACTGGACTGGGCTTATATAATGAGGTTCATGGTGGTCCAGATTCCCTCATAGAATCCTTAGAGCTAGTCGTGAACTGCTGGATGGAAGGATCAGGTGTTGCACCCAACTCTCAGCTGAAGTGAGCCAAGCTCTGGGAAGCTTTAGTTCAGCATTTTCTGAAAGCTGCTGGTCGACTAGGCTTCAAACTGAACATGACTAGCAGGAACAGGATCAAGGCGATACATTTTCCAGGTACAGTCCCAGCTCTGAAGTTGCTCTCAGCAGCGTCTAAGGTATTGAACCTAGAAATCTGGGTCCATTAGGGTCCCACTTGTCCTGTAGTCTATCATGTTCTATGCGTGACTGAGCCTCAGTGTGTGCATCTTCAGTGTCTGTCTGGAGTGCATTTTAACCCTCTGATTGAACTCCATAATTACGTCCCTCCAACTGACGTGATTCTGAGCCGTAAGACGAAGGTCAAAACTCGCGTGCCTGACGCTGAGGGCTTGGTTACTGATGATCAGGAAGCACCAGAGAATTGTCCTGTGATCCAGTATGTAACTGAAATGGTACCTTGTCAGTCGTTTTAACCATATGACTCAACAATCCGCAGTAGGTATAGTAATGATAAAGGAACCTTATTTTGTGCGCTTGTTGATACAGGGGCACAGGTTTGCCTTGTCAATGGGTCGGTTCTGAGCAGACTTGTCATAAAGTAACAGGTACTGTCAAGAAAATTGCTGGAAGGGTTAACCAGTACCTTGCACCAGCTTTCTAGGCTATGTCCATTTGGAGGTGAATTGTCCTGGGTGAAGACTACCACTGTTTAACTATGCAGTGGTAGCTGCCAAAGACATTAATTTTTGGTTTGTCCTAGGTAGTAATCTACTGGACGCAGCCTACCTGACCCTGAATTCACCCCGATAGCAGTTGGTGTATGACCACACAGCTTTTCTTCAATTGTCTATCAAAGGTACTCTTAAGTTTCCATGCTGCAAACCGAAACCACTGTCATGAAGGTTACCGATCCTGAACCTGATCGTGGTGTGTTCTCCAGGAATGCTCTTCTGTCCTTTAGTCAGGGGGACAATATCCAAGGAAATCATCGACAAATCAAATCTGTCATCAAGATAATCTACTCCGAAGTGCTTGCATCTCGGGTTCCACGCTCTTATCTACAGGAGATGTTGATCTGACTTGGAAGTGCACCAGGGTTTGATAGAGAAGCGGAACCCCAATCTCGGTAGTCCCGGTAGTCACCTTCAATGTCCTGATTGATCTGGTTGCCGAGACACACCTCCAGAATGCTCACTGGTAGATCGGGGAAATGATTGCAATGCTCTGTCGACTCGTTTGGCACAAATCCTTGATTATTGTGATCAGGGATATGTCCCAGATGTGCTGGGAATATCAGACTTGTAAGGTTTCAGGGGAGGTGGTTGCCCCATCAACCTTAAAAATAGCGACCTCTTCTCCTTTTGAACTGGTTGCTACGGACCTTGTGAGTCTTCCAATAACCAGTACTGGTTTATTGGGTGTCTAATGGTAGTCGACCATTATTCCAAGTGGGCTAGGGCAGTACTCATCAAGAATAAGAAGAGCCGCACGATATGCTAAGCACTTGAAGACCGAGTTTTTCCTGTTAATCCTCGTGTTCCAGTCCAGACACTGACTGATAACTGCGCTGATTTTGTTTCCTAGGAATTTATTGAGTTGTTGGAGAGCTATAATGTTGTGCATGTGAAAACAACTCCGTATAAACCCTCTAGAAATGGTGCAGTGGAGCGGGGGAACCACACCATTGGTGAATTACTGAGGGTGATTTCTGGGGAATCTCGGAAATGATACCAGTATTTATCCCGTGCAGTTCTCAGCTACAACCATTCCAATCACACTGAGATTGGTTGTACTCCAGCCGAGAACATACTAAAGGGTGCTCACGATGTTGATAGTATTCCGTTGCTATCAGCAGAAACGAGAGACCCATGGGCTGAAGGACATCCTTAGTACAGACCGTTTAAGGAGGGTGCTCTGGTTCTCATAAAGGTGTACCAGTTAGGACATCTTCTGTCGAGCAAGCTCATCCCAAGGTTTGAAGGGATAAAGTTAGGCCTCGTTAACCGTGGTTTCTTGCTTCACGGTTTCGGTTTTTCGTGGCGTGGCCAAGAAAAAAAAAAAAATCTTTGTGATGACTGTTTACCCAACATTAAGAATTTGATTTTAATAGTTGCCAACAGCATTGGGATGGCCAAGAACAATACCATAACTATTAAATAAAAATTCTCATATTAATTGCGATAAAATTCAAGCTCGGTAATGAATACAAATAGCGCGTGCTCCTTTACACTGGGAGCACTGCGTGTCACTACATATCTCTACACCCAGCTGGTCCTAGCTCTCTCAGTGCAGTGTGTATCCATTAACTGTGGTAAAAAATTACAGCTATACAGTAATACCTCGATTCTTGACCCTAATTCATTCAGGAATTGTGGTTGAGAACCGATTTGGTCGAAAACTGACATAAGACATAATGTAAAGTAGATAATTCGTTCCCAAGCACCAGATAAACGTTCACATTCTAAAACTAAATATTGTACTAAGTAAAAACGTGCATATAAATTATTAAAACGAAATACTAAAACTAAGTACAGTGGTATCTCTACATACGAATTTAATCCGTTCCACAACCGACTTCGGATGTAGAAAATGTTCGGATGTCGAAACGAATTTTCCCATAAGAATACATTGAAATAGGATTAATCCGTGGTTGAGCCCAAAAACCTATGATAACTCCTTAATAAATTACTACACATAATTACACATAACAATATGCACACTGAAATAGATAATAGACATGTAAAAAAGAATAATTATCAAGAAATAATAAATAAACGGGTTTTTAGCGCCACTTTACCTTAGAAAGTCCAGCACAGGTGTTGTTGGTCTTGCTACGCAGAGAGGAGACGGACGGGCGGCGAGGAGGTAGAGAGGTTAACTACGATAAACGTACACTACTGTAACTTATTCTAACTTACACTAAGTGAACTTTAACATAACTTAGCTTATTTATTTTTTTTATTTTCATATTTTATATTTTTTTTTTTACATTTTCTTTTTTTCTTTTTGATGATTAATTTTAATCACTTTCACTCTCTCCACTTAAAATTGATTGAATTTTTTTCTCTTCACTCTTTGCCGTTTTCTTTGAACCACTTCCATCCTCTTCATCACGAGTTCGCTTCGTAGTTTTTTTAAAGAAGCTATCGATAGAAAGTTGCTTGGTACGGCTTTTCAGAATGTTTCGAAAATGAGTTAGGCAAACATCATCGAACTGCGCAACTATTTGTCGATGAAGTCGACCACGTCTTGATATTTTCCTAACACCTCTTTTATTTGCGCCGAACCTAACACATGTTCTACCTCCTCGATCCCTTCCTCGTCATCACTCATGTGCTCAGACATAGCATGGAGTTCCTTGAGCTCCTCTGTGGTAAGTTCGTCGTGATGTTCGGCGACGAGCTCCGTGATGTCATCTGCGTCGACCTCCAGACCCATGGACTTGCCAAGGGAGACGATTTCCTCTACGTCTTCCGCTGCACCCACCACTGGATCAGGTTCGGGGTCAAAACCTTCGAAATCTCGGGGAGAAACTGCATCAGGCCACAGCTTCTTCCAGGCAGAATTGAGGGTTTGTCAAGTTAATCCCACCCAAGCCTGATCTATGATCTTCAAGCAGTGCACGATGTTGAAGTGGCTTTTCCAAAATTCACGCAAAGTTAAGTTTGTGCTTTGCGTGACATTAAAGCACTGCTTGAATAGGTGCTTGGTGTAGAGCTTCTTGAAATTTGAGATGACTTGCTGGTCCATGGGCTGGAGGATAGAGATGGTATTCGGTGGAAGATACAGCACCTTTATGAACTTAAATTCATCGAAGATATCATCTTCAAGTCCGGGGGGGGGGACCGGGTGCATTGTCAAGGCATAGCAGGCACTTTAAAGGTAATTTCTGCTCATGAAGATACTTCTTTACAGAAGGACCGAAAACTTGGTTAACCCATTGGACAAAGAACTGCCAAGTGACCCAGGCCTTCAAGTTGGATCGCCAGAAAACATGAAGCTGGTCCTTATCCACATTGTGTGCCTTAAAGGCCCTAGGGTTCTCTGAATGGTAAACCAGTCAAGGCTTGACTTTAAAGTCCCCGCTAGCGTTGGCACATAGGGCAAGAGTCAACCGATCCTTCATTGGCTTATGCCCAGGCAATTTCTTCTCTTCGGCGGTGATGTAGGTTCGACTGGGCATTTTCTTCCAAAACAGCCTGGTTTCATCACAATTAAAAACCTGCTGCTCTACGTAGCCTTCTTCCTGCACGATCCTTTCAAAGCTCTTCACAAAGTCAGCTGCAGCCTTTGTGTCTGCACTAGCAGCCTCTCCGTGGCGAACAACTGAATGAATCCCGGACCGTTTCTTAAATTTCTCACACCAGCCACGAGATGCCTTGAAATCATCTGAGGAAGGTTCGGTTGAACTCTCCCCAGCATCACCCCCAGAGCTCTCCTCCTTCAAGTCTGTGAAGATGGCGTGCACCTTCTCGCAGATGATAGTTTCGGTGATGGTGTCGCCAACAATCTCTCTGTCCTTGATCCAGATTAGCAGATGTCATTCCATCTCTTCTATGATAGGGCTACGACATTTGGAAATGATGGTGACCCCCTTAGAAGGTTTCACTGCTTTAATGGCTTCTTTCTGTTTCAAGACTGTCGAGATCGTCGACATATTACGGCCATATTCTTTAGCAAGTTCACTCACGCGGACGCCACGCTCATGTTTTTCAATAATTTCTTGCTTTACGTTTAAAGAAAGCATTTCCTTCTTCCTTTTCTCACCACTACCACTACCACTTGCAAAACTAAGCCTTTTAGGACCCATGCTTTAAGTAAATTACCGTAAAAGGAAGCACGTAAAAAATCACGATTAAAACAGTAATAGCAGAACGCACAGCGCACAACCACACGAAGCCGACGAGAACAGAGGACTGACCCAAGCCGCGCTAATTGAGAGTCCCTCCGAGGTCGAAGTGCTGCCTTCTATCGGCGGAAATAAAAAATACATCCGGCGCTATGAGTACCACCTACGCGTACGGGTATTGTTTACTTCGGGTGTCGAAAAAAAATTCGGGTGTAGAGTAGGAACGTGTTCGAATTGTACTTCGCGTGTCGAAAAATTCGAATACAACCGGTACGACGAAAATTGCTTACTTCGTGTGTGGAAATAAAATTCGGGTGTAGAGTCAAAAAATTGCTCGAATTTTACTTCGAATGTTGGAAAATTCGGATGTAGATACGTTCGTATGTAGAGGTTCCACTACATAATAAAGTAAGTTTAAACCCTTTTTGTATCATTTGCTTACCTTTGTAACTGCGGTGTGATGGCATACGGGGATGGAGGTCGAGGAAGGAAGAGGGAGGGTTACTGCTTTGATGGGGAGTCCCCTTCCATGAAAGCAGTGGGTAACATGCCTTCAGGAGTTTTTTCCTTCTCTGCCTCTTTTGCTCCTGACTCAATCTCTGCAGCTACTTGTCATTTTTCTTTAATTAAAAACCTATCCATCGTAAGCTGTTTTATTCTTCGTTGCGCTATTCTCCTGAAGTGGAACATAACACACTCACTAAAAATATTCACGGAACGATATTTCTCAACAAAAAGCTGCAGTTTACCCCATTTTGCACACATTTCATTGATTAAGGCACTCGGAACCTCCTCCCTTCCTTCATCCTCTTCTGGTGAAAGGTCTTCTACCATACCCTTCTGATGCTGTTGTTGCAGATGCAACAACTCTTAGGTTGTTAACTCAGTAGAGTGACCTTCCACAAGCTCATTAATGTCTCCTTTTTCAACCACAAGTCCCAATGTTTTCCCCATGATCAAAATCTCATCAATGACAGCACTTTCTTTGACTGGAGAATCTAATTCAGACTGAAACCCCTGAAAATCTCTCTTCAGTACACATTCTGACCAGTTTTCTCCATGACAAATTTAACATACGGTACGTTACAGCACTCCATGCACTGTCAATGAGTTTCACACAGCTCAAGATGCTAAAGTGTTCTTTCCAGAATTTTCAAAGTGTTAGCTGTGTCATTAGTCACTTCAAAAGACTTGGAAAAGGGCTTTTGTGTACAGATTTTTAAAATTCAAAATGACCTGTTGGTCCATGGGTTGAAAAATCGGCGTCATATTCAGCAGCAGGAATTTAACTTTGATGAAACTAAATTCATAAACTAATTCTTCCTATAAACCTGAGGGGTGAGAAAGAGCTTTGTCCATGATTAACAGGCATTTTATTGGCAAATTTTTCACCGTTAAATATTCCTTCACTTGGGGGGCAAACACCTTGTGCACCCACTCACTGGAAAACTGTCTGGTCACCCATGCCTTTGTGTTTGCCCGCCACATAACAGGCAATCTACTTTTCATTATGTTGTTCTTTTTAGAGACCCGGGGGTTGTCTGAATGATGGACAAGCAAAGATGTTATTTCTGGGCTCTGACCTGTGCCGCCCAGTGAAATGCTCCTTTTACATCATTTCTAAGGTAATAACTGCTATGAATTTACCAGATAAAAAATTGTATAGGAATGCTAGGTTGAACCCAGCTCGCTCACCTATTAAGGTGTCGGTATAACCCTGGACAGGTATGCTGGGTCGTACGCGACCCCTACAGCATTTTCAAAACCTGTTTTTTCCCCATAAATCATCAGCTGTCTCGAATATGGAAGTGATCGACCTGCAAGGGGTGACTAGTCTACATGCCATTGTCTGCTTTAGGACTGATTTTCGTCTAACTTCCCTCCTTCCCCGTTTTTTAACCCCCCCAGGGGTCGACCTCGACCCTGAAATACCTTTATAGGGGTAAGTGATCAAACAGCAAAGTTATTACATAATTATAAATTGTCGAACAGTGTTGATACTTGTTTGGTTCTTTATAGTTGGAAAGTGTGGGTGGATGGTGTGTCTACCACTTGCATGACATTGGTTTTGGCTTAGATGCCATATATTGCCATGAGGTCCATTTTTCCTCAAATGCTAATTTCTGAATTTTTTTAATTTTTTGCAAATTTCTGATTTTTTTTCTATTTATTTTGAATTTATCTTCAATAATGGCCAGCAAGCAGGATTCCCTCGGCATGGATGTCATCAACACACTTCTAATGGAGTTAAAAAGAGATGTTGATGATAATATGGAGCTTGCAACCTCATGTGTTTGATATTTATTTCTCTGATAATTTCTCCTTTGTATTTGTCAATATTTTTCTTATGTGTATTAGGTACTTGAAATTGATTTATATAGTGTTTTATTATTATTATTATTATTATTATTATTATTATTATTATTATTATTATTATTATTATTATTATTATAGATCATAGTTTATGTATATATAATAATTTGATATTATTTTACTTTTTATTGGTCAGCAGTTTCTTATTTTGATTTCATTTTACTTTGATTGGCTACCAATTTGCAATTTGATATCCTTTTACTTTTATTAATTACTAATTCTATTTTCTCTTACTGTAAGTATGGTATCAATTTTGTGTTGGTCACATCAGAAAGGACTCACTGTCATAGCTGCCCACCTAAGACTGACCACATGACAAACACCACTTGTTTGAGGAGCAGGAAGCCTGTTTGTCTATAGCTTCAAACTGTCTTGTATCTGAACTGTACCTGATAGTTATAGCTAGGTTAAATCATGAAACTTTCTTTTTTTACTACTTGTTTGTATAAATACGGAAATTTTAATCTTTACAAAATAGATATCACCCATTTTTTATCTAAAATTTATTTCAAAGAATTTAAATTTTATATGATAAAAATAATTGTCAAACATCCAGAAAGCCATCATATCAGTTTTATTCTAATCCACTAATAATTAGATAAATAAATAACACCTTGAAATTTACATACCCATTCTTCATTTCAAGTGGTAGATTGGGCTGTAAGAGTTGTTGCGGTCTGCGGCCATTTTGTTGACATACCCGAAAGGTAAGTTGGCATATCTCTATATATTCTTGTTCTGTATAGAATTCGTGATATTTTGGTATATTTTAATGCATAAATATCATATTTTATAGGAGATACAATGATTTTCATAAGAAATTTACATTGTGAAACTAGGCCGTCAAAAAATGACCTTTAGATTTCGCCCCTGATATAACAGTAAATTACATCTTAGTGCACATTTTATTATGCATTTCTGTTCTAGGATAATTCTAGAATAATATGAGTTTATTCTATAAAAAAAATTAGCCTCTTCCTATTTCATTTGGGTACCCCAAAAAATTCATGAAATTTGGACAAATTTTTTTGGCCAAAAAAAGTTACCCTTTTTTTCTCATTTCAGATCTTGACTTCTATGGGTCCAACTCATTTCCAGCAAGTACACGCTGTTGCTTTGCCATCTAAGGAGGTGTCCCTAAAGGGATTTATGTGTATGTGTATATGTATATTTCTATTTTTTGTGAATATTTACGTCGTCTTTTTTTTTGTATACATGTACTTAAATTTTTAATATATTTCCAATAAATAGTTATTTTGTAGATGGGTATCATTTATATTTTCAGTAGTTTTTAGCATTCTTTGAAGTATTTTTAGCAAGTCAAACAATACAGATTGATGCATAACTAAATTTTTCCTGAATTTTTTTTGGAGTCGGGGTCGCAAGCGACCGAGTATACAGTACCCTTAAAGGGGTGTCCGAGTAGCGTACCTATCCAGGGATAAATAACTGGGGCGTGATAAATCACAACCAGAGGTCTCGCACCATTTAGATATCTCCTGTCAGCATCCCCGAACAGGGAGGAGCCGTTCAACATCCTAACTCCAATCGCTACTACGAACGAGCCCACCCACGCTAGTGACGTCACTCCTTTTCATAGCACCTGCTTTGACGCTGTTATTCTTTTCTCGGTGTGTGATTTCCTTTGGTTTACCCAGTATTTATCCCAGGATGTCGGATTCTACTGTTACTCCACCTAAGTTAAGTACCAGATCTATGAGTTTTGAGATTTTGGAGGTGGTCTTGCCCATGGTTATTTAATTATCTCAGTTTTTATATTACGCGACCCCGCATCGGGTCCGCCATGCTGGCTGGCTACCTCCTCTCTCTCTCTCGTTCTTGACGCTTAGCAATCAGACTTCTATACTGATTGTTTCTCGTCCTGAACTTTCTGGGTATCCACGGTTCACACCCCGTGTTATATTATGCTATGGTATTATCTGTTATTACATTAACAGTTATTTTATGATATTACGATATCTTTGTTCACTTAGGTTGGCATGCCTGGTCGCCTTTGGGCGTTACTAGTTTTACTTCGTTTTACGTTTTCACGTTCGTAGTAGCGATCATATTAGCGTACTATACGTTATTTTACTAGTATTCTAGTTCGTCAGGACTTTCGCGAGGCAGTTCTTATTTTATGTTTTTTGTCGGCACCTCACCGACACCTTGTTATGATGGCAGCCCTGCCTAGCTCGGTCTCCCCCGCGCTGTTAGGCTTGGTCTTCCCCTGCCTCTCCGTTCGTCCCTTCGGGTTATTTTACGTTTATTATTATCATTATCCAGCATGCCTCCCTTTTTTCACTTATTACCATATCAGTAATATTATTATTATTATTTCATTATAATAGTCTTTCCGCGTGATCTTAGTCGTGGGTCTCAGTTCAGGTTGGTACACCTGTTCTTCTGCCCCACTCGTTAGCCTCCTCCCCCCCTCCGCCCCGACACACCCACTTCAGGGATGTCATCACTCACTCTCATATTGAGGCTCGGAGTCAGCTTTTTGTTTCATATCCCCTCGGGGATGTTGACACTGGATATATCACCTTGCTCCGTCCCGGGTGGACCCTGATCGTGTGTGAGGCTTGTTATACATTATTATTCAGTATTTCCCCTACCCTTCTGTTGCTGTTTCTCCCCGCTGTCTCGATTGGCCATCGGTAGGCGGGTGGGATCCGGCTCGGTCTGGGATTTTATGTTGTGTATATTCAAATTTATACACATTTTATTCCTGCTACTCCCCCCGGTCCCGCACCTCATGGACCCATTACAGATCCCTCCCTTTCCCCCTCCTCATATGGTGTTCCGCACTCCACGGACTCCACATACCATTATTATTCCTTACGGGATCTCCGGACGTAGCCTTCGTTTATTCCCATGTCGAGTTCGATTAATTCCTTCTGCCATCGACGGGTTTGACCCTCGACTCCCCTGTCCGCCTTCTCTGGTAGGCTTTCATGAGCCCTGGGCTCTCTCAGTTGTCTCCCCGGAGCCAGTGTGACCTTTATCCACTAGGATTAATCTCATTATATATTCACATATCTATAAATCCCCCGTTCTCGACTCCCCCCCCCCCCCCCCCGGGTATGATCACGATTACGGTCTGACTTATTCTTATCTGTATTGCTCTACAAGCTTAAGTTTATTATTTCCGCTACAGCGGTGTATTCTAAGCTCCCGGAGCCCCCCCGCTCCCCCAGCTTACCCACGGGATACTCATGTATCTTTTATTTTACAGGCAGTACGCTGTTCGATGACGGCATGCTCGGCGGTCCTTAGCCAACCCTGCGGCCACGACGTGTGTCGCTCACATACCCATTGTGCTGTCCTGGTGGATGATCTCACTGTTTGGCATCCGGATAATTGTGTAGTATGCTACAAGTTGGCCTCCACCTTAACCTCTGAATCGGTAAGTGGGATTCTTCATAGCCGTTTTTTACAGACTTGGTAAGGGGAGTTACAATTAATTACAATTACTGTAATTAATTTTAATTGCATCATTTTATTTTGCTCCTCGCATGCCCTCTAGGGCCTCGTGTTCGGAGGCTCCTGATCCCCTCCTCTTTTCTCTTCGGCATGAAATTCCTCACCTTCACTAATAGTCTGTTCTCTTTCAGAGCTCCGAGCCTGCTAAGACTTCGGCTCTAGCAACCCTCAAGGTCTGGATTGGCGGCTTCGCCCGGAATGTAAAGGCTAAGCAACCTTATATCTTATCTGAACAATGGCGTTCCCTCCTTTATCCGCATGCAAAAACATCAGCTGCGGTCCCCAAGGAGTTGGCAGACCCCATCATAGAAAATATTGAGTCCCTGCTTTTGGCCCCGGACCAAGAAGAGACGAGCGGGACGATAACGGAAGACGTCGCAACCCTTAATCTAGATGTCGAACCCATGGTTCTTGAGGAACCCGACACAGGTAGGGAGATAGGTGAGTCCCGGGCTGAGATTCCTCTCCTCAGCCCGACTTTCTCTTCTACTTCAAACCAATCTTCCTTTCAAGGTTTTCCGGGGACTTCCGGTGCTGATCTCAAGCTCCGGTTTGTGATAGACGAGCATACCCCAACTCCATGCACAACCAAAATCATGGAGATAGCCTATCAGGCTTCCAAGGAAGAGAAGCCCTTACCTCAGCTTCGAGAGACGGAATTGACTTCCCTTCTCTTTCCTGGTGACCATGAGTGCTGGCGGAACGCCCCGTATACCTTTACGGTAGGCAAACTGAGCCCTGACTGTGCCTCGACGCAGTTCAGTGAACGCCTCCCCAAGCTACCGGAGTCCCTAATCAAAATGGAGTTTGAGACCCGGTGTAGGCTCAGTAGATCCATTAACTCTACTGCTCTATCGGAGATGACCGTTGCCACTTACGACGAGGAAACTATCTTTAAGGTCCTCACGAAGTCACTTCTGCAAACTTTGTTGATCGACGCATATGACTTCCATAATGCCAGATTCCGTTGCCGACGACATGTATTGTCGGAGGCTACTATTCGTCATGAACTCAATAGGCTCATCAAAGCCCCGGTCTGGGGTCCGGACCTCTTCCCGGAGGATATGGTTAACACTGTTCTCAGCGAGGCAGCTCGAGTTAACCAAAGCCTCAAGGTTAGGTGGGGTCTAGTTCCCAAAAGGAAATATGAATCTACTGGTGCTCCAGTTCGTGGCATGAAGAGGTTGAGGCCCTTCCACTCCTCACAGTTCAGACAGCCTCTTCAAGTAGTGCAACCTGTCCCAGTTCAGTCTGTCCCTGTTTCACAGGGCTCCCAGCCTTCTACCTCTAAGGGCCAACCCCAACAGCAGTGTGTGTTGGTCCCTCAGACACAAGTCGCATCGACTTCGTTTGCTGCCTCCCCCGCCTTCAATCCCACTTACGAATCTCAGGGTTCTTTCCAAGGCTACCAGCGCCACAGAGGCTCCAGAGGTGCCTTTCGTAACCGAGGTAGCGGAAGGGGTTCCCACCGAGGCAAGGCTTTCCGCGGAGGCAGAGGCGGCAAATCATCATCAAGCCATTGAGAAGTTGCAGGTAGGAGGGAGACTATACAAATTTCGGGACCATTGGAAGTTCAGCAACTGGGCTTCCAGCATAATTTCCATAGGTCTGGGGTGGAGCTGGTTACAGGGACCCCCTCCACCAAACAGTTTCTACCAACTCCCGACAGAAGAGCTACGTTCATTTACAAAGGATCTGTTGCAAAAGAACGCAATCCAAAGCATGCATCGCTTAAAATTTCAAGGTCGCTTATTCAGCGTGCCAAAGAAAGGCTCAGACAAACGAAGGGTAATCCTGGACCTGTCTCGTCTAAACTCCTTCATTCGTTGCGAAAAATTCCACGTTTACCGTCTCGCAGGTGCGGACCCTACTTCCCCGTGGGGCTGTCACCACCTCCACAGATCTTACAGATGCCTACTATCACGTTCCAATAGCAAGGAATTTTCGCCCCTTCTTAGGCTTTAAGCTGGGCAAACAAGCCTATGCTTTCAAGGTGATGCCATTCGGGCTCAACATAGCGCCCAAAATCTTCACCAAACTAGCAGAGACGGTGATTCAGGAACTTCGAACCCAAGGGATTCAAATAGTGGCTTATCTCGACGATTGGCTGATCTGGTCGAACAACGTCCGGAACTGCCACATGGCGACGAACAGGGCCCTCTCCTTCCTTCGACGTTTAGGATTTCAGGTTAACCTCGAGAAATCCCGTCTGGTCCCGGAGACCAAGTTTCAGTGGCTGGAGCTACAATGGGACCTTAATTCCCATACATTGTGCCTGCCAAAAGCCAAAAGGAAGGAAATAGCGAGAAACATGAAACAGTTTCTCAGGGACAAGTTGACATCCAGAAGGAACCAGGAGAGAATACTAGGTTCCTTACAGTTCGCCTCCGTCACAGACATCGTCCTAAAGTCCAAACTAAAGGACATAAACAGAGTGTGGCGCTCCAGAGCGACCAAGAAACGTCGAGACAGGCGAGCTCGCCTTCCCCCAATCCTGAGGAAAAGTCTGCAGCCTTGGACAAAAGTCAAGACTCTTTCCAAGTCAGTTCCCTTGCAATATCCTGCCCCGGGACTCGTCGTTCATACAGACGCCTCCCTCACAGGGTGGGGAGGTTACTCTCAACACAAGAAAGTCCAAGGGTTATGGTCTCCGATATTTCAACAAATGCACATAAATGTCCTAGAGGCCATGGCAGTCTTGCTTACCCTAAAACGTCTCGACCCAGCCAGGAATCTCCATATCAGACTGGTCCTCGACAGCGCAGTCATAGTCCACTGCATCAACAGAGGAGGCTCCAGGTCAGCCCACATAAACCACGTTATGTTGGCGATTTTCTCCATGGCAACGTCATACAAGTGGCATCTATCAGCAGTCCACCTGGCGGGGGTCCGGAATGTAGTGACGGACGCACTTTCCCGGACGAGCCCGTTGGAGTCGGAGTGGTCACTGGACAATCGATACTTCCAATGGATCTTATCTCAGGTCCCGGGTCTCCAGGTGGATCTGTTTGCGACGGAATCCAATTGCAAACTAGAATGTTATGTAGCCCCCAACCTGGACCCTCAGGCTTATGCCATGGACGCTATGTCACTAGACTGGAACATTTGGAAGACGATTTATCTGTTTCCTCCGATAAATCTCCTGCTGAAAGTACTGCACAAGCTCAGATCTTTCAAGGGCCGAGTGGCTCTGATAGCCCCCAACTGGCCCAAAAGCAACTGGTTCCCCTTGTTACTAGAGCTAGGCCTCCGCCCCCGGCGGATACCCAATCCTGTTCTAACACAAGTAGTACAAACGCGCAATGTGTTAGCTTCCTCAAGGATTCTGAATGCCCTAACTTTATGGACTTCATGAAGTTCGCAGCTCAAAAGGGTGCAAACATCGACCCTCTGAATACCCTATTCCTGGAATCAGACAAAAGAGAATCCACCCTCCGTCAATATGACTCAGCCGTCAAAAAACTGGCAAAGTTTTTGAAAGACTCATAAGTTGAGAAAATGACGATGAACCTGACTGTGACTTTCTTTAGAACTCTCTTTGAATCGGGCCTAGCAGCCAACACGATTACTATGATCAAATCAGCCTTGAAAAAGATCTTCCATGTCGGTTTTGACATTGACCTGACGGATTCATACTTCTCTTCCATTCCCAGAGCTTGTGCCAGACTGAAACCATCAACTCGCCCAAGCGCAGTTTCTTGGTTCTTGAATGATGTCCTGAAGCTAGCCTCTGACACTTTGAATGAATCTTGTAACTATATGGCATTGTTAAGAAAGACACTTTTTTTTTTGAGCCTCGCCTCTGGCTCTAGAATCTCAGAATTGTCGGCCACCCAGGTCATATCGAGTTTCTCCCTTCGGGTGAGGTCCTTCTCTCCCCTAACAAAGTATTCCTGGCTAAAAATGAGGACCCCAAAACAGGTGGTCTCCCTGGAAGATTGTTCCACTTCCTCGGGATCCATCCCTGTGTCCAGTTACCACCCCGAAATTCTACTTAAGTAGAACTTCCACAGGGCCCTTATTTATTAGAGAGAATGGAGGAACTATTACCCTTAAAGGGATTAGACAACAAATTCTTTATTTTATTAAACAAGCTAATCCTGAGTCATTCCCATTCGAGCTGTTGCTACTTCAATTAACTTCTTTCATCATATGAAATTTGATGAGCTCACAAAATATACGGGTTGGAAGTCTCCTAAAGTTTTTAAACGCCACTACCTAAAACCTTTAGAAGCTCTTAAATTTGTAACAGTAGCAGCTGGGAATGTAGTTCCTCATGAAGGCTCTGAGTCCTAATCACAATATCTTGCTCTGTCCTCTTTCCCTCCTGCCTGGCTTTCTTATTGTCCCTACCTGGTTTGGTTTCTCCTTTGCCATACACCCCTATGGTGTATTATTTTTATTATTCATTGATATATGTTCTACCAATTGTTTTGGTTTCATCTGTTCTTAATCCCTCGAGTTGATTTTATTTTAATTTTGATATTATGTATTTTGCTATATTCACAGTTCTGCTTGATTTATTACCATCCCTATATGGGATTGTTTACCATGTATTTATTACTATTCATACCTTGGGGATTACTTACCTTCGGGTTACTTTATTATTGTTTTCAGTGGATATTCTCCACTCATATCCATGTTGATCACTTGCCTATGGGATTCCTATCCCTCCTGTTTTGTTATTAAATTTCACCATGTACAGTATTGCTATTTTTGTGTTATTTTCTCCCCAGGTAGTTAGCCATATTGGGTCCCTATTCTCTGGTAGTATTTCACTGGGCGGCACAGGTCAGAGCCCAGAAAAGGGATTTTGACGTAGGAAAAATCTATTTCTGGGCGAGAGACCTGTGCCGCCCAGTGAACCCACCCGTCCCTCCCTTCCGGGCCCCAATCTGGGGTGCTATAGGAGTGACGTCACTAGCGTGGGTGGGCTCGTTCGTAGTAGCGACTGGAGTTAGGATGTTGAACGGTTCCTCGCTGTTCCAGGATGTTGATAGGAGATATCTAAATGGTGCGAGACCTCTGGTTGTGATTTATCAAGCCCCAGTTATAACCGACACCTTATTAGGTGAGCGAGCTGGGTTCAACCTAGCATTCCTATAAAATTTTTTCTCTGGTAAATTCATAACAGTTATTACCTTAGAAATGATGTAAAAGGAGCATTTCACTGGGCGGCACAGGTCTCTCGCCCAGAAATAGATTTTTCCAACGTCAAAATCCCTTTTTACAGTCACCGCTAGCATTTGCATACAACAAAAGAGTGAGCCTATCCTTCATAGGCTTGTGCCCAAGCAGTGATTTTTCCTCCTTTTTAATCTACGTACTGGCCGGCATTTTTTTCCAGAATAAACCGGTCTCGTCACAATTGAAAACCTGTTGAGGAAGAAATTGTTCTTCCTTTATATAAGCATTAAATTCTTTAACAAAGCTTTCGGCTGCAGCTTTGTTCGAACTTGCTGCCTCACCATATCTTGTTACGTGATATATGCCAGTTCTGTTTTTTAATTTTTCGAACCAACCTCTACTGGCTTTGAACGTAAATGTTTCACTTTCGGCACCTGTTCTAAGCATTTTCTTTTCTAGGTCACCGTGAATTTGTGAAGGATTTACAGTACGCAAATAAAAGCTTTTCCATTTCCTTCATTAACTGCGACCTTTGCTTCGTTATCAGTCCCTCTTTTTGTAACATTAGCTGCCTTTATCAATTCTTTGTTCTTGAGGAAAGTTGAAATCGTTGATTTTGGAATGCCATAGAGCGCAGCGAGATCCAAAACACAAATGCCATGTTCAAATTGGGCAATTATTTCCTATTTTCGTTCTCACTGTCTACCTCTTCTCTTTCTGTTCACTTCTGCCTTTCTTTGGACGCATTATTAAGGCCCAGAGTTAATAAAAAAAAACACAAAAATTCAGATTAGCACAATCTAAAACACAAGGGAACAAATGAGTCTTCCTTCACTGGCAGGCTGGCTCAAACTGACGCTGTGAAGTTGGCGGGGGATGCTGTTCAGACCGGTTTAGGTCGACTAGGCTGGTAAAGTTCCGAAAATTTGTTCGAATTCGGAGACATTTTGAACTCAAATTTTTTGGTCGAATATAGATTTGCTCGAGTTGTAAGTTGTTTGAGTACCGAGGTTCCACTGTTTTTAAAATAAACCGGATTTTGATTTAACTGGCGTTTCACTCAAGTGTATCCAATAATAATGCATGTAATATTCACATTTTAGTATAGTATTTACAATTAAATACATAGCGAATTAAAATCTCATGCATTGTTTACATTCAAATCAGCCGATCAAATCAGTGTAGTCCGTCGTCAACCTATATTCACTTTCACAATACAGTGAACCCTCGCTACTTCGCGGTTCGACCATCGCAGATTTTTTTCATAACCCATATATATATACATATCGCGGATTTTCCGGAAATTTCGAAAATACCGCGATATCTGAAGACCCCAAATACGATATTTCGTTACCTGTAATTCCATTAATACTGTAATTAGTAATATCTGCTCTTACTGATAGTTCATTGCATTACATATGACATATAACCCTGGATAGGTACGCTCCTCGGACACCCCTTTAAGGGTATACTCGGACGCGCGCGACCCCGACGGCAAAAAAAATTCTTGAAAAATCAGTTTTTGCAGTAACCTCATTTTTTCTTTTGCCAAAAAAAACTTCAATGAATGCTTAAAACAACTGTAAAGATAAATACTACTCATCTGCAGAAAAACTATTTATCATAAATATTTCAAAAAATTAAGTAGAAAAAAAAAGACCTTACATAAAAATTCATAAAAAAAAAAGTTTATACATATATACACAAATCCTTTTAGGAATTGATTCTTGAATGTTTAGGACACATCTTGATGTATTTTGGATGAAGTCAGACCCATGGAGGTGAAGATCTGAAATGAGAAAAAAAGGGTAACTTTTTTTGGCCAAAAAAATTTGTCCAAATTTCATGAATTTTTTTGGGTACCCAAATGAAATAGGAAGTGGCTAATTTTTTTAGGGAATAAACATATGTTATCCTAAAATAGAAATATGTAAAAAAAATCTTCATTATTTTGTAAATTACATTTATATCAGGGGCCATATCTAAAGGTAATTTTTTGAGTACTTAGAAATTTCGTAAAAAAATACATATATATAATATATAATATGATATTTATGCAGGTAAAAATATACCAAAATATCACAAATTCTATAGGGAACAAGAATATATATAGATAGGGCAACTTACGCTTCGGATATGTCCACAAAATGGCCGCCAACCACACTGACTCAGACTCCCTAATCTGCCACTTGAAATGTAGGAAGGGTATGTCAATTTCAAGGTGTTATTTACTAATCTAATTATTCTTGGATATGCATAAAAATTGTATGGTGGGTTGCTGGATAATTGTCGATTATTTTACGACTATAAAATTAAAATTCTGACCCAAAAAAAATTTTTTGAAGGGAAATAAAATCGAAAAAAAAAAAATGTAAAACAATATATTTTAGCTAAAAAAATTTGATGATATTCAATCAAAAAAGAAGTAAACAAAATTTTCCGACAAATAAACATCTAGAGGATTCATTACTCTGTGATAGTTCCTTAGTACGTAGTAATTTTGAAAGAAATGGAAAAAACGAAAAAGTGGCAATCGCAGGAAAATCGAACACATACCTATATATACGCCATATCTGGCTAAAAATAAAGATAGGCATGGGTAGCCAGATCATCTAGAAACACTTTCCAACACTATAAAAATACAAGTTTTGCGACACTACTTGCCAATTCCTTACGGTAACATGACTAAGCAAAAAAAAATGCAAAACAAATAAAAAGGGACACTCGCGGAAAAATGGCCAACATTCTAATATACGGCATTTCAGAAAAAAAAAATTTCACCACGTACTAGGCAAACCATCAAGGCACATTTTCCGACAAATAAACATATAAATGAATCATTACTCTGTGATAGTTCCTTAGTACGTAGTAATTTTGAAAGAAATGTGAAAAAACGAAAAAGTGGCAATCGCAGGAAAATCGAACACATACCTATATATACGCCATATCTGGCTAAAAAAAAGATAGGCATGGGTAGCCAGATCATCTAGAAACACTTTCCAACACTATAAAAATATAAGTTTTGCGACACTACTTGCCAATTCCTTACGGTAACATGACTAAGCAAAAAAATGCAAAACAAATAAAAAAGGGCACTCGTGGAAAAATGGCTAACATTCTAATATACGGCATTTCAGAAAAAAAAAATTCAGTCACGTGCTAGGCAAACCATCAAGGCACATTTTCCGACAAATAAACATCTAAATGAATCATTACTCTGTGATAGTTCCTTAGTACGTAGTAATTTTGAAAGAAATGGGAAAAAACGAAAAAATGGCAATCACAGGAAAATCGAACACATACCTATATATACGCCATATCTGGCTAAAAAAAAAGATAGGCATGGGTAGCCAGATCATCTAGAAACACTTTCCAACACTATAAAATTATAAGTTTTGCGACACTACTTGCCAATTCCTTACGGTAACATGACTAAGCAAAAAAATGCAAAACAAATAAAAAGGGGCACTCGCGGAAAAATGGCCAACATTTTATTATACGCATTTCAGAAAATAAAATTTCAGCCACGTGCTAGGCAAACCATCAAGGCACATTTTCCGACAAATAAACATCTAAATGAATCATTACTCTGTGATAGTTCCTTAGTACGTAGTAATTTTGAAAGAAATGGGAAAAAACGAAAAAATGGCAATCACAGGAAAATCGAACACATACCTATATATACGCTATATCTGGCTAAAAAAAAATAGGCATGGGTAGCCAGATCATCTAGAAACACTTTCCAACACTATAAAAATATAAGTTTTGCGACACTACTTGCCAATTCCTTACGGTAACATGACTAAGCAAAAAAATGCAAAACAAATAAAAAGGGGGACTCGCGGAAAAATGCCCAACATTCTAATATACGGCATCTCAGATAAAAAAAAAAGACATGCACGTGTTAGCCCAACCATCAAGGCACACTTTCTAACACATAAACATGAAGAAAAAAATCAATAATATACGGCAATTCCTTACTACGTAGTAAATTTTTACAAATATTGAAAAAATGTTATTTTCCTTAGTAAAATAAATTTTTGAATATACTTACCCGATGATCATATAGCTGCATCCCTGCTGCCCGACAGAAAAAACCTACGGGCGGAATACGCCAGCGATCGCTATACAGGTGGGGGTGTACATCAACAGCGCCATCTGTCAAGTAGGTACTCAAGTACTCGATGTCAACAAAGAACCAATTTTCTCCTCTGTCCCCTGGGTCTCTATTGGGGAGGAAGGGTGGGTCCTTTAATTTATGATCATCGGGTAAGTATATTCAAAAATTTATTTTACTAAGGAAAATAACATTTTTCAATATTAAACTTACCCGATGATCATATAGCTGATTCACACCCAGGGGGGTGGGTAGAGACCAGCATTACATGTTGACATTATTATGAGCTAAGTATTCCGTATTTCATTTTAGCAGTTATTAAAAATAACAAGCATAAAATAAATAAGTACCTGGTAAGGAAGACGACTTGAACAATTACTCTGCCTTTTTAAGTACGTCTTCCTTACTGAGCCTCGCGATCCTCATAGGATGCTGAGCGACTCCTAGGAGCTGAAGTATGAAGGGTTGCAACCCATACTAAAGGTCCTCATCAAAACCTCTAATCTAGGCGCTTCTCAAGAAATGATTTTGACCACCCGCCAAATCAAGTAGGATGCGAAAGGCTTCTTAGCCTTCCGGACAACCCAAAAATATTTCAAGAGAAAGATTAAAAAGGTTCTGGAATTAGGGAATTGTAGTGGTGGAGCCCCCACCACTACTGCACTCGTTGCTACGAATGGTCCCAGAGTGTAGCAGTTCTCGTAAAGAGACTGGACATTCTTAAGATAAAAGACGCGAACACTGATTTGCTTTTCCAATAGGTTGCGTCGAATATACTTTGCAGAGATCTATTTTGTTTAAAGACCACGGAAGTTGTGACAGCTCTAACTTCGTGTGTCCTTACCTTCAGCCAAGCTTGGTCTTCCTCATTCAGAAGGGAATGAGCTCCTCGTATTAACAGTCTGATAAAATAGGATAAAGAATTCTCTGACATAGGCAAAGATGGATTCTTAACTGAACACCATAAAGCTTCAGACGGGCCTCGTAAAGGTTTTTAAAATAGAACTTAAGAGCTCTTACAGGACATAATACTCTTTCTAGTTCATTTCCAACCATACGATAAGTTTGGAATATCGAACGATATTGGTCAAGGCCGAGAAGGCAGCTCGTGTTTGGCTAGAAAACCAAGTTGTAGAACATGTAGCCGTTTCGGATGAGAATCCGATGTTCTTGCTGAAGGCATGAATCTCACTGACTCTTTTAGCTGTGGTTAAGCATATAAGGAAAAGAGTCTTAAAGGTGAGATCTTTCAGGGAGGCTGATTGAAGTGGTTCGAACCTGTCTGACATAAGGAATCTTAGAACCACGTCTAAATTCCAACCAGGTGTAACCAAACGACGCTCCTTCGTGGTCTCAAAAGACTTAAGGAGGTCCTGTAGATCTTTATTGTTGGAAAGATCTAAGCCTCTGTGACAGAAGACTGATGCCAACATGCTTTTGTAACCCTTGATAGTGGGAGCTGAAAGAGATCGTTCTTTCCTCAGATATAAGAGGAAGTCAGCTATTTGAGTTACAGAGGTACTGGTCGAGGATACGGATACTGACTTGCACCAGTTTCGGAAGATTTCCCACTTCGATTGGTAGACTCTAAGGGTGGATGTTCTCCTTGCTCTAGCAATCGCTCTGGTTGCCTCCTTCGAAAAACCTCTAGTTCTCGAGAGTCTTTCGATATTCTGAAGGCAGTCATACGAAGAGCGTGGAGGCCTTGGAGTACCTTCTTTACGCGTGGCAGACGTAGCAGGTCCACCCTTAGTGGAAGTGTTCTGGGAACGTCTACTAGCCATCAAAGTACCTCGGTGAGTTATTCTCTCGCGGGCCAGAGGGAAGCAACTAGCGTCAACTTTGTCCCTTCGTGAGAGGCGAACTTCTGCAGTACCTTGTTGACAATCTAGAACGGAGGGAATGCATATAGATCTAGATGTGACCAATCTAGTAGAAAGGCATCTATATGAACTACTGCTGAGTCCGGGATAGGTGAGCAAAGTATTGGGAGCCTCTTGGTCATCGAGGTTGCGAAGAGATCTATGGTTGGCTGGCCCCAGGCGGCCCAAAGTCTCTTGCATACATCCTTGTGGAGGGTCCATTCTGTTGGAATTATTTGTCCCTTCCTACTGAGACAATCTGCTATGACATTCAAGTTGCCTTGGATGAACCTCGTTACTAGTGAAAAGTCTAGACCTGTTGACCAGGAGAGGAGGTCACTTGTGAACTCGTACCATGTCAGAGAGTAGGTCCCTCCTTGAGATGTACGTCAAAGCAGGGAGTTGACCGTGTTCACCTCCACCACTTTGCCTTGAAGGAGAGACCTGAAGCTTTTCCAGGTCAGACGTACTGCCAGAAGCTTCTTGCAGTTGAAATGCATTGTCCTTTGACTCGAGTTCCATAATCCCGAGCATTCCCTACCGCCTAATGTCGCACCCCAGCCTACGTCCGATGCGTCCGAGAAGAGAACGTGGTTGGGAGTCTGAACAGTCAGGGGAAGACCCTTTCAAAGGTTGATAAAGTCCTTTCACCAAGTCAGACCAGACTTTATCTTTCCGGAAACCGGGATCGAGACCGCTTCTAGCGTCTTGTCCTTTTCCAGTGAAAAGCTAGATGATACAGAAGAGGACGGAGGTGTAGTCTTCCAAGTGACACAAATTGAACCACGGATGACAGTGTCCTAACCAGACTCATCCACAGCCTGACAGGGCAGTGTTCCTTCTTCAGCATCTTCTGGATGGATAGCAGGGCTGGGGGTTGATCGTCTTGTTCAGCAATGTCCTCATCAGAGGGTTCCTCATCCGAAACTGATGAGGAAACGGCAACGGAGTGGGCAACGTCTGACTCGCTGAATCCGGTCGCACTGGTGGATGCGTGACGGAGCCGGACACAAGATCATGGTACTGCTGCACAGTCTGTGAACTGTCAACCATGGGGACGCGAGGAAGTACAGCGTCAACCCGAAACTGTCTAGATTGTCTGGGTTGTGCAGTCAACCCCCTACCGGGTTGCTGAGGTTGCCGCACTGCGTCACAACAAGTCACCTCTGCTGGTTGTTGAACGTCTTCCTAGTGACACACTGAACGTCCACAACCACCTCCGAGAGTCGCTTAACGTCAACGTGCGACTGGCAACCCACACTGGGTCGCACCGGTGGAGGAACCATCTCAACTGGCGGACGTGAGTAGGATACCTCAGCGTCAACAGGGCGTACAACCAACCGGTAGGAAGGTTGTTGGCTAGAAGGTTCTTCTCCGTAAAAAATCCTCTATCAAGGACACAAGCTTGGACTGCATGTCTTGCAACAAAGCCCATTAGGGTCTATGGGAGCAGGTGTGGCAACAGACGGGGTTAGCGACTGAAGCGGAACCATTTACCATCCCTGGAAGCATTGTTATGCTTTAATTAAAGTCCATAGGAGGCTAAGCAGCTTAAGGCTCCTCTCCAAATGACAGAGTCCTCAAAGGAATATCAGAAGGAGGGAGAACAGCACTTTCTCATCTACAGGAACCATGTCCGAGAAAAGCTAGGTTATCTCAGTGAGGGTTTCACTGGTGCATAAGCAGCAGACCAGAAGGCAACGTTATGTAACTGCTTGACAGTCTGTGAACTGTCAAAAACTGAACTGTCAACCACAACAGGTGTGTGAGGACATACAGCACTGGTGCATTAGTAGCAGACCAGAAGGCAACGTCATGTAACTGCTTGACAGTCTGTGAGCTGGCAACAACCAAAGCTGTGTGGGGAAGCCTCAACTCCTGACTGACTAGTCTGCTGCCGGCGAGTGGCGGTAACCACAGTGGGTTGCGGAGGCTGACACACCGTGTCAAAACACGGCAGCTTGTGGTAGCTCACGCACGGCAACGGAGTGCTCCGTGTGTCTGTGGGAGTCAGCATGCGTCTGGCAGGGTCGACTGCGCATGGGTGGAGGAGCTCTCACAACAAGAGTGTGGGAGCAGGCAGCCATGCTGGGCGCACAACCGTGGCAGGCTGTAGGCCAACGGGTGCATCGTCAACCTTCTCCGCAGTCGGAGTGTGGGAGCAGGCAACAACCAAAGCGGAGTGGTGGTGCGTGGTGGGGACTGCCGTGGGTTGCGGAAACTAACGCATCGCGTCAAAACACGGCAGCTTGACTCCACCTTCCCACTGCTGATGCGGTAGCTCACGCATGTTAACGGAGGGAGCCGCACGTCGGCTAACGTTAACATGCGTCTGGCAGGGTCGATTGCGCATCGGAGGTGGAGCTCTCCGCAGCCGGAGTGTGGGAGCAGGCAGCCTCAGCGTGAGCTGGGCGCACAACCGTGGCAGGTTGTAGGCTAACGAGAGCAGTGTAAACCTTCTCCGCACGAAACTCCTGCATAACCGCAGCTAACTGAGTCTGCATAGACTGCAGTAAAGACCACTAGGGTCTACAAAAAACGGCAACAAACGGAGCTACTGTCCGTTGTGACTGAGGGTCTAAAACAGCTGGTGCGGCAACAGACGGAGTTACTGCCTGTTGCGGTACCACCTTGCCTCTCTTGGGAGGTGTGCAGTCGTCGGATGACTGCAGCGAGTTCGAACTGACCCAGTGGCTACACCTAGGTCGTTGGACTTGCGCGGAAGGGACCGACTTGCACTTAAAAAGCTGCAAGATTTGGTCCATGGTTTCTACGAGAAACCTCTTCCGCAGACGAGGAATAAATGGGCTCTCTCGTCTTTGTGTGGGTGGGGCGATCTCACGTCGGCAACGTGTGTAGATACGCCCGAAACCACGGAGGGAAAAACGTCTGTTCGTCGATCAAGGCCTGTGGAACCCATAAGTCGTTCGACATTACTTCTCCCCTGGGCTTGGGAGCTTGTAAGAGGTCCCGGACTAGGTGAACAACTGGCACGAACAGACGAACCCTCGAACGCAACACTGTAACACTTTGCGCATATCACTTTATCACTTTTGATTTTCTGTTTGCACTTATTTCACTGAAATCGAAACTTTAACTGATTTCTACCATAAACACGCAATCCTATCCTTCATTAAAAGGTAGTAATTGCGAAAACAGTTTTACAATGCAACAGAAAAACATAAATAAAGATAAAGAATTCAGTGGCTGGAAAAGAGACTAAACACTAGATCAAATAAACTACGTTTAAAATCTCTCACCGCATAAAGCCTGGGAACAAGAATAAAACTCTAGAAACGTTTTACCTTCTTCCCCTACAGCGACTAGGGAGAAGAGTAAAAAAACGAGAACAACGTTACCCGCTTGAACGAAACGTTTATTCTCCTCTCTCTCCCTCCGTCTCTATCTCTCTCTCTCTTCTCTCTTGACTTAGCACCTGAGAGAAGAGCCCAATTATATCTCGTTAAAACATGTTATTTGCTAAAGGAAAAAACTGAAAGGTTTCCCAAATAAAAAGTTCCTTTATTTAGAATTTAAACCATTTAAGCTAAGAAAGAATGAACGAAACGCTAGAATCGGTTTACTCTTACTGCAACGTGAAACCGTGATACACTCTCTCTCTATCTAACGATAGAGCGCATGTTGAACGTTCTGAACGTCAACAACTGCGGAGACTAAAAAACTAAACGTTAGTTCATCTTTGAAAACAGTACGAGACTATCAAAGAAATTCTTTCATAAAACATTAAAATTAAAAAAGTATTAAATTCTTAAAAGGTAAAATGACGGGCTCAATGTTAATTAACTTCGGTTCCAAGTAAGGACCGCCTACTATTAGGAAAGGTCGCATATAAACAAACATAAAAATTAATTTTTATAAGTTTATAATAAATGGAAAGTCAAACGAAGAGGCCTATAAAGGCGGAGAGATATAAAATAAATAGATCTATAACTTGTTAAGCAAAATTACCAAAAACCTAAACACACTTCCGTCTAAGGGAAGGGTCGGCCATTTAAAAGTGAAAGAGAGTCCATACTCTCTTCGTCACCAACACTTCCGTCTAAGGGAAGGGTCGGCCATTTAAAAGTGAAAGAGAGTCCATACTCTCTTCGTCACCATAATTAAATCTATCCAAAACGAGTTCAAGTTTTGAAATGAAGATAAAACCTGCATAGCGAAAGCTCAAAACTGGAATAGTGTACTTCACCAAATCGTTGTGAAAACAAATCCAGTTAGGAACGGCGTATTTAGTAGGTCTTGCCAGTGGCACGACAGAGGGAAAATTGGTTCTTTGTTGACATCGAGTACTTGAGTACCTACTTGACAGATGGCGCTGTTGATGTACACCCCCACCTGTATAGCGATCGCTGGCGTATTCCGCCCGTAGGTTTTTTCTGTCGGGCAGCAGGGATGCAGCTATATGATCATCGGGTAAGTTTAATATTGAAAAAAAAGAAATTGGCAACCGCAGTTAAATACCCAATATACCAATTACTACGTCGTATCTGACAAAAACAAAGTCACGCATGGGTAGCCAGATCATCTAGACACAGTTTCCAACACTAAAAAAGCAAAAGTTTTACGACACTATTTGGCAATATCTTACGGAAAAATGACTTGGCAAAAAAATGAAAAAAAATTAAAAAGGGGCACTCGCGGTAAAAGGCCCAACATTCTAATATACGGCATCTCAGATAAATAAAAAGACATAGACGTGTTAGCCCAACCATCAAGGCACACTTTCTAACACATAAACATGAAGAAAAAAATCAATAATATACGGCAATTCCTTACTACGTAGTAAATTTTTACAAATATTGAAAAAAAACAGAAATTGACAACCGCAGTTAAATACCCAATATACCAATAACTACGTCGTATCTGACAAAAACAAAGTCACGCATGGGTAGCCAGATCATCTAGACACACTTTCCAACACTAAAAAAGCAAATGTTTTACGACACTATTTGGCAATATCTTACGGAAAAATGACTTGGCAAAAAAATGAAAAAAAATGAAAAAGGGGCACTCGCGGTAAAAGGCCCAACATTCTAATATACGGCATCTCAGATAAATAAAAAGACATGCACGTGTTAGCCCAACCATCAAGGCACACTTTCTAACACATAAACATGAAAAAAAAATCAATAATATACGGCAATTCCTTACTACGTAGTAAATTTTTACAAATATTGAAAAAAAACAGAAATTGGCAACCGCAGTTAAATACCCAATATACCAATAACTACGTCGTATCTGACAAAAACAAAGTCACGCATGGGTAGCCAGATCATCTAGACACACTTTCCAACACTAAAAAAGCAAAAGTTTTACGACACTATTTGGCAATATCTTACGGAAAAATGACTTGGCAAAAAAATTAAAAAAATATGAAAAAGGGGCACTCGCGGTAAAATGGTCCTCGTGGTGATGAACGACATTTTAACTAAAAAAAAAATCATGCACATGGTAGCCAAACAATCCACCAAGACTTTCCACAACTGATAACCTATACAAGTTGCACCATTCTACGACAATTTCATAATACGTAATAACTTTGATAATTATGCAAATTACCTTAGAAGGGTAAACTCGGTCGCGCTCGACCCCGACGCGTCTCAGAAATCGGGGAAGGAGTACAGCTACAGCAATGCACATCTGGACACTACTAGAGCGTGTAGGCGAGACACCTACTGCAGGTCGATCACCCACAAATTCAGTCACGGGGGTGAGTCACGTGAGAAAAACCTTTTTTTTTGACGCTCGGGGTCGCGGACGACCCACCGTACCGTTCCAGGGATAATTAAGCACAGAAAGAAATAAAACACGAAAAGAGAATGTGATCATACGATAATTCAGTACCTGTACTGTATACAGTACGTAGTAAAATTAAATCGAACATGAAACGCAAATCAGATGCAGTCATACTATATTAGAATGGTGTAAGGCTACTGTTGGCTACTACTGTACTACAAATGCAATGGATGTGCTTCTTTCCATGAATCTTTTGTATGTATACGTACGTAGTACTGCATCCAATAATATTCTTTGTTGCAAAAATCACATTTCGACTAAGCGTACGAGAGAGAGAGAGAGACACACATCCTACAACAAAAGCGTAAAATAGCGTACGTAAAGCTGTATTATTATTATTGTTATTATTATTATTATTGTTGTTGTTGTTATTAAAATTATTATTGTTATTATTATTATTATTATTATCATTATTATTATTATTATTATTACAGTATCCTTATTTATTATTATTATTATTATTATTACTGTACAGTACACTATACGCAGGGTATCTTGTACTTTGAATTGGTAACCTACGTAGCATATAAGACGGGTTGTGATTGGTTCAAGCGCTGATAGATGACGAATCAGAACTCAAGTTTTGTTATCTAGCCTGTGATTGGTGTTTTGCCCGCATCTCCAACTTCGAGCCTCTTTTCGCGGCCACTTTCTCTCCCGCCGTATCGCTGTGTAGACGTTGTTAAGTTTGTGAACTTTAATCTGTGCTGTGCGCGACTGTTTTAAGTTGAACTTTTTGTTGAACTTTCTGTTAAATCCTACTGTACAATGGCTCCCAAGCGTTCTGCTTCTACTAAGGCTGGTAGTGAGCCTAAACGCCACCGAAGGATGATGATGATTGCTGAGAAGGTGACGCTTCTCGATATGTTAAAAGACGGTAGAAGTTTTGCGTCCGCAGCCCGCCATTTTAGCATCAATGAATCCACCGTTCGCTATATCAAGAAGGACGAGGCAAACATTAGAAAGACGGCTGCAATCACCTTTAGCAGATCAGCGAAGCGAGTCGTTACCACGCATAATAAAACGATCGTACGCATGGAAGGTGCTTTAGCTGTGTGGATTGCCGACTGCCGGAAGAAGAACATAGCCTTGGATACGAACACCATCCGAACAAAGGCTTTGAGCTTGTATGAGAATTTTGCGGCAAAGGAACCTCAAGACGACGATGGCAACCATGCTGAAGAAGATGATGATGCAGATGAACCTCAACCAAGGACATCCACTGATTCCCAGCGTCAGAAACAACGTTTTTCCGCCAGCAAAGGATGGTTTGCGAAGTTTCAGAAACGCTTCGCCCTGAAAAGCGTTTCCCTGCATGGCGAGGCTGCTTCCGCTGACACTGCCGCTGCTGAAACTTACGTGAACCAGACGTTCAAGAATATTATCGCCGAAGGTGGATACAAGCCGGACCAAGTCTTTAATATGGATGAGACCGGCTTGTTTTGGAAGAGAATGCCGTCGCGAACTTTCCTGTTCAAAGAAGAAGCCAAAGCCTCTGGCTTTAAAACATTCAAGGATCGCGTTACCCTCGTGATGTGTGGCAATGCTGCTGGATTTTTGCTAAAGCCGGGGCTTATTTATAAGTCGAAAAATCCTCGCGCTTTGAAAAATAAAAACAAGAATCTCCTTCCCGTGTACTGGATGCATAATCTAAAAGCATGGATTAAGAAGATGCTGACCTCCAACTGGTTCGTCCAGTGTTTCATCCCGCAAGTCAGTGAATATCTCTTAGAGAAGGGCTTGTCATTCAAGATCCTTCTCCTTATGGATAACGCTGGTGGACACGCAACTGACCTGTCGCGTGAGGGCGTTCAGGTTGAGTTCCTGCCACCCAACACCACGTCATTAATTCAACCGATGGACCAGGGGGTTATCAGGGCGTTCAAAGCCCTCTACACGAAGAATGCCTTGGCGGACCTCGTTGCGTGTGTGGATGCTGCCCAAGATGATGAGGATGAAGATTTTAACTTGAAGGCGTACTGGCGGCAGTACACCATAGCCACGTGCCTGAAGAATATTCAGAAGGCACTGCAAGAGATGAAACCTGCAACCGTGAATGCGAGCTGGAAGAAGTTGTGGCCCCAGATTGTTTACGACGACGAGGGATTTACTCCGTCTGAAATCCCACACTCTGCAATACGCAAATCTGTGCAGTTGGCTGCCATAATTGGAGGTGACGGGTTTGGCGACAGGACGACTGAAGACGTCGACGAGTTGTTGGACTGCCATTCCCAGCCGCTAACTGACGCAGACCTAGAAGACCTGACGAAATCGGCAAGTGAAGAAGAGAGTGAAACGCAGGAAGAGACCCAAGAAAATGTCGAAAAAACGGGCTTAACATTAGAACGGCTTGCCAAGTTCTACAACCATATGAAGGAGGCGAAAGAAATGTTGCAAGAGTGGGACGAGGATATGGTTCAGTCTATGCAATTCTCCAACAAGGTCGATGACATCATGACTCCCTACAGGATGCTCTTAGAGCGAAAAAAGAAGCAGCGGCAGCAACTTCCGATCACAATGTTCTTCCAGCCTCGCAAAAAAGAGCCAGTTCCTCCTGCTAGTACGCCTTCGGAAGAAATTGAAGAAGTTGAAGAGGTGTCCCAGGAAAAGGCACCTCCGTCTGAAGAGACGTAAAATACTATTATTGGCTGCACAGTAGAAGACATCATCAGCTTCATCATCATCATTTCTACTGTGCAGCAAATTCATCGCCATCATCATTCAAGTTTTTCTTGAACTTCTTTCGTGGTGAGTACAGTAACAATCTTTATTTTTTACTTTAATATTCTAACATTTTAACATTTGTGGCTGTTTTATTTAAGTACTGTATGCATTAAGTTAAAGGGAAGGTTTTAAAAGTCTGAAGAGTAAACATGTTGTAACCTATCATATTTTTTTTTTGTTTAAAATTTACATTTACGTACGTAAAACAAAATCAATCTCTCTCTCTCTCTCTCTCTCTCTCTCTCTCTCTCTCTCTCTCTCTCTCTCTCTCTCTCGTACAGGTAAACTGTTTTCCTGCTTTGCTACGTACAGTATGTACTGCATGATTTTATATAGATACGGTAAATAATATTTGTAATAACATATTTTCTAAAAGCTTTTACTGTAAATATCATTATTTATCACTTTCATCATGCGCGTTAAATGCCTTCTTTGTTCTGAGCGTGGTTGTTTACTGAGCGTACTTTATGACGCCGTCGTTTCAGGCGGCGTCATAGAGAAAAACATTTCATTTGGAAGTCCTAAGAAAAATTAAGTAAAACATTGGTAATAACAAAATCAACATACTGTATAATCAATATAATCGATGCAAAAACTAACCTATACATATATGTGTACACTAAATGAGTTTGTTTCTTCATTATGATCAGAGATAAACGTAAACAAAACATAGGTTGCCATTTTTTATCGTGCTTTTTAGCGTGTTTAGGAAACGCATGATATAAAATCGCCTTTAATATTTTTGCCTGTTTTAGTTTAGGGTACTGTAGTACTGTACATGCATTAAGTGTTCTGTACATTAAAGCGTAGTTTGTTAACAGTACTACGTACAAGGGAAGGTTTTAAAAGTCTGAATATACATGTTAAATAAATAGGTAAATATGGTGTCACTACTTCGCGGATTTTCACCTATCGTGGCCAGGTCTGGAACCTATCTACCGCGATAAACGAGGGTTCACTGTATTATCCCACTGATAAGACCATTCACATTCACAGAATTACCTTACTGATATAACCTATCATGCATATAAGTATGCTATCTCCTTCACATTATCATTGTCATTCACTTATCATTATTATATATATTCTTAATCCTTTTCCTTTCCAAATCCCTTTTGGACATTTACGGTACTTTGCTCTCCCACACACATCTACAACATATCTTTCCAACTCTATTGATTCTCTTTAATTTTTGTGATTTCATTCATCTTCTCTTTTCTAGCATTCATTCATTATCTTCATCTTATCAATCATTCTAAACCCTTTCTTATCCCTCACACCACGTATTCCCATTCCTGTTTTTCCTTCCTTCTTCTCGCATTACCCAAATTCATTGATTTCGCTAATTTTTTGAGTTAGCATAGATTTGGCGGGGGGAATTTGCGAGAAAAGGAACTTGGCTACCGCCTCCCCCCTGTCTTGTGTCTTTGTCATATTATTTCGTCCTTCTCTCTTCCTGTTGTTTCACTTGACTGTATCCAATAATAACGCATGTAATATGACAAATTCTTAGATAATTTGTATTTTTCCTAGCGATACAAACCTTAGCTATTTATTTAGGGGTATTACTTTCTGCGAAGCTGAAATGACAAACCATTAAAATCTAGCGAGGGTTAAATACACATACCGCTAGTTAGCGGGGGTAGGGGGGGAGCTTGCTACCACTCCTACTCACACACCGGTGATTTAGCTCACTTTGCTTGGAGGTAGGACTTCAAGGGGGAAAGGGTTGGCGGGCAAGCTTGTATCGTTAGGAAAAATACAAATTATCTACAAATTTGTCATTTGTTCTGTAACTGGAACATAAACCTACACTATTTATTTAGGGGTGACTCACCCATTAGGAAGGGTGGACACCCCTGCCAATCTGGCTTTTGGGTTTACCCGGGGCCTCCTTATCCGAGTACGTTAGTACTAAAATATTGAGTCCCTGCGCCTCGCCAGAATCTTGCTACGCAAGGTCCGCGGGAAACGCAAGCTGTGTGTCTAGATATTTAAAAGTGTGATCGTCCAGGTAGTTATTCCGAGTCTTTTTGTAGGAAAAACTGTTGTAACCAAGACTTTCCCAATACCACCTCGCCAGGGTATGGAGACGCAACAGTATTAGCTTAATACTAGGTACACAAGAGAGCATGATTTACCTGCAGTGGTTTAAAGTCAGCTTATGCAGAGAACCCAGGATGCTGCTTTCCCCTAAAGAGGGGAGGATGAAAAAAAGAATTAAGTGGCCAATCAAACCTTTTCATTCCCGCACACTAAAACCGGGTAACAGTGCCCTCAACTTTCTGCTACTTGTCCAATAAGGACCTTGATGTATACAACCAACTGCTGTGCAAGTTCGGATTATATTTGAACTGCGCCTTAACACATTTTTTTTTTTATTGTGTTACTGAGACCACCTAAACCAAAGTTAAGTTCGACAAGCTGAAGGCTACCATCGTGTGTTTGCGATGGCAGCCAGGGGTTCTACCCCCATCCCTACCTCCTTCCCTCGTGCCAGAGTGGAGAAGGGAAGGATAATGAAGCCCAGATGTCTCACCTTGAGGAGCCATAGAAAGAAGCAAACCACTTTGATCAATCAACCTGTAATGGAGCCAGTCCCTGGAACTTCAAGGGAAATTCAAGAAGAGACTGAAGAGCACCTAGAAGCCGAACCAGCAGCAGTAGAAGAAGAAAAAGAAGAAGAAGACAGCCAGGACACCAACAATAATCCTGCCCACCAGCTACCTCCACAGCAGACCACCAACAGCACATCACACCCAACCAGATTCAGGCTCACTCCTGGCCCCAACATGACCTCGTATGCTGCCATAGCCGCCATGGAGGCCAGGAATCCACACCTGAATGTGACTATTCGTCCCAATCGCAGGGGACAACTAGTCATCTCTGCTCAGGACCACCAAACCAAGGCGTTCCTTGAGCAACAAGAAGTCCTACACCTCAACCCAGCCGACAAGCCCACTACTATTATCATAGTATACGACCTTGACCTGCCACTCGAACATGTGCTCAACCACCCTTCCATTCTCACTGCCAAGAGATGTGAGGGGAAGGCTGGAAGGAGATCCCACAAGCTGGAGGCAGTCATCAAGCTTGGCATGACAGATGTCCTGCAAGACTGCAGTGCATCGCCGACCGCTAGGGAGTAGATCGCCACTACAACTTGCACCCACGTCAGCAACATCGAACTCACCAACTTCCAATCAACCACACCCCTCCACCAACCAACCGCACCTCCCGACAAAATCCTAATCCCTCCAGACATGCCATTCCAGAACTTCCTTCTCCTCCAACTCTCCTCCCAGCACCTAAACCTCAGTTGCATATGCTGGTGCACAAACAGAACAGCAGGTTCTCCCTCATGAGAGATCGAAAACCTGGGTGTAAGTTTCGTAAAACTAGACCCTGCAAAGCGTTCGCAGCGAGGGGCGGGGGCTGCAAGCAAGCAGCCTAACCCTATCTTCATCTAGCACCGAGAAGCTATGTCTCAAAGAGCTAGAGTGAGGCCTGGAAGAGTCGAGCACACGCTTATGGAAGCCCCAAGGGGGGACCACTCCAACGAAGGTCATCTTTTCAGCGAACGGAAAGATCCTCTGACACCTAATGCTACCGTAGGGAGTCCCTCTGGTGAATAGGAGGGCTGCCCTACCGCAGCTGACGAAGGGTGACTCTTCAGTGACAGGAAGGTTGCTCAACACCTGCAGAAGGACCTCTGGGCCGCTCACTATGCTTTCAGTCATCAAGTTGGGCAAGCCCAGACAGAAAGTTGGCATCGTGAATTGCCAAGAGAACATACCCAAAGCTAGTTTATGGAGTTCATCCCGGAGGGATCCCCAACGAGTAACCCCGGAGACACTAATCTGCAACTGGTCATAAATGTCTGACAACACAGGCCTGGATGTTGAGGTTGTCACATCCAAACATAAGACACTTCCGGTACAAGACCTCCGGAGTCTTGTAGAGGAGAGGATTGAAATCAACCCACGGGGAGGCATCTATTCGCTCTCCTTTTGTCCCAAAACGCAGAACCTCGAGAAGCCGTTCCTTGCATTGAGAACCCATGAGTCCCAAGAAGGCCAAAGCTGACGCATCGTATCAGCCGAGAGATTCCCTTACGGCCGATGTCAGCGCTGCTTCTTTAGGAGAAGTAACGGAGACTTCAGAACCAGAAGATTGTCCTGGGGTTGAAGGGTCACCACTCGTATTTGACTGGCCTTCGGAGGAGACCAATCAAGCAGTCAGAAAGGCAAGAACAAGCAAATGGAGTCAGATGGAGGTTTCTTCGTCTTTGAAGATGATCTTGAAGGAGAAGAATCCCTCTTTGCCTTACTCTTCTGCTGTTTACCGTATCGCTATCACTACCACTGGGAGGGCGGCCACTCCCTAAACTCAGTACAAGAGGATGCCTACAAGTAGGTATGGTCCCAGCACACAGGACAAAGGCTGTGAGGATTGGTCTCCGCTGCTGAAATAAAGGAGCTGCAATGGTGCCCTACTGTGCCAGGACAAACACGCATAGTTAATCCTCACGTCAAGCCCGCCTGAAAAAGAGAATGGAAAAGTTCTAAGTTTTAGGCCAGTTGTTTATTGTCAGTTTGCAGGAGAGAACGACGTCTGTTTTCTTCAGAGCCAAAATGAAAAGTGAAGTATTGTTACCAGTGCGAATGTGATCAGGGTGGTAAGTCTACCCCTGCTCACCACTGCTAACTAGCGGTGGATAGTTACACCTCGCTTAAAAGTCTTATGGCTAGTTTCAGCTGTCGCCAAATTACATCGCCAATGCAAATAGCGAAAGGATTTGTACAGTGATAGAACAAGTATAGTTTTCCTCCAATGATGAAATTCCAAGAATAATTTGAAGCACACAGTAGGGCAAATTAATAAGCGACAAATTATTTATACTTACGCCATACTGGTTCTGAGCACCATACTGTGGATAAGCAGAAGAGTTTTGTTCGGGAGCAAATCCTGGCCCACCTGAATAAGGAGGAGGAGCCCCATAACTGGGAGATGGGAGATACGGCACTCCCCCAACCGGAGCTTGTGCATACGGTGCCTGAGTTGCAGGTGGAACTGGATTTGGATCTTCTATCCAAACACAAGCAAGAGTCATATCCTGACTAGTGCTTGCTATGTTTATATAAATAAGAGTAGCAGGGTTAGTTCTGTGGCTGAATTCTGCAAAATGTTGACCATTCAAAGCTATCTGGAAATTTAGAACAAAAAATTAATGAACATTTGCAATCCATTGCTATTGGTCTGGGTAGAAAATCACAGATCTAATACAGAAGGCATAAGCAACAGATCAGAAAGAGGGGCAAATTTAGGTGCTAATCAAGTTCAATAATACTTGAGCTGTGAATGATTGATCAAAATACCATGACAAATTCTAAAATTAATTTGTTAAATAAAAATAAAAAAGGATAAGAAATTAAACTGATGAAATTTTAATTAGAAAATTGGTAGCCAGCATAATATATTCTTGTGCGAGTATTTGCTGGGCAAATTTTACACTTTTGTAAATATATAAATCAGTATACAAAGAAATATGAAAAACATACCTTAGAGAGACATGCAGCAAACATTTATTTATGAATACCATAAAAAAATAAGAAAACTGATAATCTATTAATCAGGAAATCATAAAAAACCCTGGAATTACTGTATATAGGATACTAAAATAAGTATCTTTCTCTAGATTTTTTTATAAAAAAGTAAATAATTAGGAATCCATATGAGCAAAGGGTTGTGTAATAGACCGGACGTACTTGCATAAATACTGTATATAAAAATGACAAATTTTTTAGTAATTTGCATTAATCCTAACCTACACACCTGGGGTTATTTATAGGGGTACACTTTCAGTGAAGCTGAAAGACGAGCCATGATAATTTTTAGCGAGGGATAACCACCCCAATTGCTAGTTAGCGGGTGGGGGGGGGGGTTAGTCAACTACCACACTCACTCACACACCTGGGCTGAACAACCACTTTGCTTTCTGGCAGAACTTCTATGAGGACAGGGCTGGCAGGCCAACTTGTAAAAATTGCTCCACGTTTGTATGTTAGGAAAAATACAAATTACTTAAAAATTTGTTGTTTGTTCCAATACAAAGACACACACTATACTATTTATAGGAGTAACTCACCTCTTAGGAGGGAGGAAGTACTCACCAACTGGCCTTAGTACATATTTGACAAGGGATCTCTCTACCTTGGCATATGACCGAATGTAGTATGAACCCTACCCTTGCTAAATGTTGCGCTATGCATCCTTATTGGTCAGCAGAAGCATTGTGTTTGTGATACTACCAATGCAGCTGGTCCTTAACGCAGGAAATCAAGTCATAATAAAGATATGAGAGTCCTCAGACTTTACTCAATAACCTCATTCATAGGGGTATTGGGGAGGCAGCAAGTATTATTTCAATACCTAGGATACACAAAAGAAATGAGTCTTACCTGCAGAGAGGTGAGGTCAGCTTGTGCTGGGTACCATGGTGCTGAGTTCCCCCCAGGGGGGGAGAAAGTAAAAGGAAGAAGAGAGCCAGTCATTCTTACTCATTCACCTCAGACTAACCCAGGTAACCTCAGCCCTCAACACTCCTTCACGGAGCTTGAGGTGTTTTAGACTTGTTGAGCAGCCACCACAGGGCCAATTGAGAGCGCATCTATGTTCCTGTGGGGTACATCTTGTAGGTAGTGGGCGGTAAAGGTCGTTTGACGCTTCTAGATGCTTGCTTGGAATACCTGTGCCACAGAGTAGTTTTTCTTGAACGCCAGGGACGTTGCAATGCCGCTGACATCATGAGCTCTGGGTCGTTTTTGAGGAGGAAGGTCTGGATTGAGCGCATACTCAATGACCTTTCAGATCCAGGAGGATATAGTATTCCTTAAGACCTTCCTCTCAACCTTCCCCATGCAAAACAGTGCTGACACACAGGGGTGAGCTGCTGCTCTTTTTTCAAGGTAACACCTCAAACATGGCCGAATCCAAGGTGAGTAGGAATACCGTCTTCCATGTAAGGCGGCAATCTGGTGCCTGGCGTAATAGAGCCCTTAAGGGACTGAAGGACCCGAACCACATTCCAAGGAGGAGGTCTAAGTTCCGACAGGGGACAAGTAATTTCATAGCTCTGTATGAGTAAGGAAAGTTTCAATGAGGAGGAAATATCTATTCCTTTCAGTTTAAAGGCGAGACTCCAAGCTGAGCAGTAGCCTCCGACTGCCGAAGCCAAGAAAAGCATTTCTTCCCGAAGGTGTACAAGGAACACGGCTATTGTTGGAATAGCGGCATCGAAGGGAGAGATACCCCTTCCACGATACCAACCATAGAAAACCGACCACTTCACCTGGTAGACTGACGCGAGCCATTCTTTCAGCATCTAGTTGCGAAAAGCCTCTCTGTGTGAGGAGGTGCTGGACAGCCTCCAGGCATGAAGTTGAAGTAAAGCTACGGCTTTGTGGAAGATGTTGGCGTGTGGTTGTTTGAGCAGATCGTGACGTGGAGGGAGCTCCCTCGATACAATGAATAAGGGTTTGTCTGAAAAAAAAATTTACTTATTATTTGTATGTTAGGAAAAATACCTATTATTTTCAAAATTGTCAATGTATTTATTTGTTATAGTATTTTTAAGCCTCAAGCAACCCCAAAAAATAAATTAATCGCAGTAGGAAGTCAAGTAGAGCAATTTGAAATTGCTAGGTGAGGGCAAGAAATGATTTACGGTGCGGGATTTTTAGGATATTAGTGCAATGGTCACTTGAAGTGAAAAAAACAAAAAAACAATACATGTCTCTCCAATATCTGAAGGTAGTCAGAGATTTATGTCCAGATCCTGTTGACTCACTGCATAGGTCATGAGCCGCAGTGTTGTGGGGTTCTCCATTTAGCTTGGAGTTTTCTAATGCCACCAGCTTGAAACTTTGTCCTGATTATAGCTGATAACTTTTGTGTCTGGATATTTATTGTAGCAGTGGTGTTGCTTGGTGAGATCATTGGACCTACCAGGCAACAATAATGTACAAAACTGTGGGGCATTCATTAATGTACTATATGTATATGTCTGTAGTATGGCTTTAGGAAGTTACTATACTGTATATGATATTCAGCCGTCCCTTTTGAGTGTAGCACTGAGGTTAATAAGCCTTTTCTTAATATATTACATCATTTTTTTTCCTGATGTAAAGGTGAGAATGTAGAGACAGGCCAGATGTGCAACCTTGTCTTATAATCCCTTTGATCTTAACTCAAGCTCATTCCATTTACATTTGAATTTAGCCCAAATATATACACTGTTATGTTGGTCTTTAATTATACTTATGTACAGTAGGGTCCTGAATTATGGGAAAATTTGGTCGATCAATGACCTCGTATAAATGGAAAATCGCATATTTCGAAACACACAACTAACAGAAATAATTCCATTGGGGCCATGGCAACCAGCAACTTGCTTATTCAAACATGTTTACTACCCTTTTCCAATACTTTCTATGTACTATACTGTATTTTTTTCATAATATCAAATTGTTCTTATAAATAAATCAAACATTTAATATACTAATAACTTGAAAAAAAGGTTAAAATTACAACCAAGATGGATGTAAATACCGTATATTTCCCGTTATAACACGACCCGAAATACAGACAAATTTTAATGTTTGTCATATCTATTGTATAAGACAACTTGTGAATAGTAAAACCATCACTCTATAGACTAGCTTTTGTTGTATCATTGAAAATCCCGAATTATCAAAATAAAAGGCGATTTTATATCATGCGTTTCCTAAACACGCCAAAAAGCACAATAAAAAACAACAACCAATGTTTTGTTTACGTTTATTCTCTGATCATAACGAGGAAACAGACGCATTTACACATCTGTGTACAGTATAGGTTAGTTTTTGCATCGACAGCAATCTTACCAAGTATTGAATTTTTAGGCTCAGGCCATGTCGTCCTGATGGAAGTTCCTTTATAGTAGCTTCCTTATGGTGGCAGCAGGTAGTGTACTAAAACCTGCCGCTTGAATACTGCGAGAAACAGTGCACTAATCGGGACTTTTAGTGAAGGGTGTACATGATCCCTCCTACGGAGTGACATATTTAGTGAAGTATCACTGTAGTGACACTATGGACTGTTCTAAGTATAAAGGTGAAAGAAGCATAAAAGACTTATACATGTGCCATGCGTATAACTACGCAAGTGTTTATAAACTGTAACGACAGAAATAAGAAAACATGAAATATTACAATATTTCCTTTTAAAGTAGCTTCACGTTTCTTTTCAGGTGAAACAAGTATTTCTGTTATTACCATTTTAATTATGCTCTCCACTATATTTCCAATTTTCTTTTTATATTATATTATAGAATGCACTTTAACCTAGTTATCTATTGTTTATCAATAAATACATATATGAATTTTGCGTCTCTTTTCGCCCCAAAATTCCAAATAAATAAATGTGTCAGAGCAATTCATTATAACCTCTTATATTGAAAATATATCCTGAACAGATACAATATCTGTTCTAAAGCTAGCAAACCTCATAATTATGTGTTTTTATCAGGTATCAGTCCCTGGTTATGACTGATTTCATATACCTGATTGTATTACTGAAATGCAATTTTCCTACATAGATGAAAACCTGTCTACCTTGCTTACCACACACCAAGTAGACCAGGGGAGGTGTAAGTAGTCAATACATACATTTGTTCCTTTCAGAATACAAACTCTGTTTTACAAAAGTATATGATGAGACCAATATACCTGTTCGCTAGATTGTTCATATGAACTTACAATCCTCGAGTTTTTTTCCCAGAGTCTACCATGACTCTTCCCTGTAGAGGGCAGGAAGCACTGACATAGTCCATTATCAGCTGAAGTGGTGTATGACAGTAACACCATGTGTCTCTAGGTCTAGATGACCAAGGAAAATTTATCTCGCGGTTATTGGCACTAATGGGAAATCCACAGATACATTAATGCTCTGGTAAACTTCCATCAGG
>NC_090738.1:5269960-5312460 GCF_036898095.1 Palaemon carinicauda | reverse complement strand
GAGCTATTAGAGTAATTAGTAAGTTCTTACTTACTCTGACCTGACTGAGGACTTTTCTCATCATGCAAAACGGGGGGAAAAGCGTACACGTCTATGTCCTCCAAAAGGTGTTGGAATGCATCTTCTCAAAGAGGTTGAGGATCAAGGACTGGAGAACAGTACAGGGGGAGCTGGAAGTTCAAGGCCGTTGCAAAAGGGTTCAAACTCAGGGAAACCCACAAAGTCAGGACTTTGTTGGCTACTAGATGATTCAAAGACCACTCGGAGCCCACTATCTGAGTCGCTCTGCTCAGATTGTCTGCAAGCACATTCCTTTTGCCTGAAATGAAGCACATAGATAGGGTCACCGAGTTGCCTTCTGCCTATCTGAGTGTTTCTACTGCTAGCTGGCACAGCAGCTGTGAAAAAGTACCACCTTGCTTGTCTGGGTAAGCTACTACTGTGGTATTGTAGCTCATCAATACCAAGTAGTGACCCCCCCCCCCAGGAACTGGTGGAACTGTTGGAGGGCAAGGAAGGCTGCCCTCATCCCTAAGAGATTTATGTGCTGATGCCTTTCTGATTTGGACCATTAGCCGAGGTGGTATGGTGCTGCATGTGAGACTCCCACCCTTCTTTTGATGCATCTGAAAAGAGCATCAATTCCAGGGGAGGAGCGAGATGATCAACCTCTTTGCAGAGGTTTTGGTCTACTAGCCATCATCTGAGATCCATCTGTTCCTCTTGTACTATGCAGACTAGATGTTCCCAGGAATCGGTGAACTTATTCCACTGGGATTTGAGACACCACTGGAGGGATCTCATTCTGAGGCATCCGTTGGGAACTAGACAGGGCAGGGAAGATAGTTGGCTGATCAGGAGCAACCAGCTCTGGACTCGGAGCTCTTCTCACCTGAGGAAGGCTGTGCTACCTCCCTCAGCCTCTGGATTCTTTCATCTGATGGAAAAGCTTGTGCGTTATGGTGTCTATTAGTGAGACAAGGTACAGTATATGAGTTTTTGAGATGGGAGCAGTTGAGACTTCTTGAGGTTTACCATGACCCCCACTTCTTGGCAAAACCTCAAAAGCTCATCTTGGTGGTGAAGAAGGGTCACTGCAGAGCCTGCAAGAATCAACCAGTTGTCTAGATATTCTAGGAGATAGATGCCAATTCTATGAGCCCATAATGACACAAGGGCAAACACTCTCGTGAACACCTGAGGTGCTGTGGAAAAAACGAAATACAGCACCCTGAACTGGTTATGTATCTGGTTTAGCATGAATCTAGGATACTTCCTGGAAGACAGATGGATTAGGACCTGGAAGTATGCATCCTGGAGATCCAGTGTGCACTTGAAGTCCTGCGGTCTTATTGCTTGTCTGACTGTGTGGGTTGTCTCCATCTGAAAGTGGTTTGACTGACAAATCTGTTCAGAGCTGAGAGTGAGAAAGCGATAACTGGTCTCCAGCTTACAGACACCTTTCTTACAAGAAAAGAGTCGACTGTAGAAGCCTGGAGACCCGTCTAGGACTTCTCGGAGAGCACCCTTCTCCAACATGGTCTGGACTACTGCCCGGAAGGCTAACTCCTTTTTATGGATTTCTTCACATAACTGTTTGCTGGGACTGAATCCCAAATTAGGGGAGGGAGAGATAGAGTGAACGTGACACAATATCCTGAACAAAACACCTTAATTGTCCAAAGTTCGGCCCCATGATGCGGCCACCATAGCCAGCGGCTTTGAAGGCATCCCGTGGACGTATGAGAGGACTGCCCGTCTGAGTGGGATCGACCTTGGCCAGATCCCCTCTTTCCTTACCCTACATGGATGGACTTCTTGCCTCGAAAGGACATCTCAGACACCTTAGGATCCTGCTATTTAGGGTCCCTGGCCCTATTTGTCAGTGGGTTGGAAGCTGGTTTCCTTTGTGGCTGAGGATGGTAAGGACTTGATGTTAAGGTCTTTTGGATGATTGAGTCATGATTTGACTTCCTTCACCTCTCACCCCTCCACTCGACATTCTTTGGATTGAATGTGGAGCTCCCTTCAAAGGGGGAGTTCCTGAGCCTCAAAACCTCGGCCTGATAGAGTTGCCAATGGAACTTTTCTATGACGGAGTCCCTCCTCTTCAGGATGGTGTTAGCCCAAAGGTTCACCACCTGATGGGAGAGGAACTCTATTTCCCTGGTGCTGGACAATAGGAAAGACTCCATCGACTTCCTCGTGGACTTGCGAGAACAGTCCTGAGATCAAACCAGTTGTCCCATAGATCCCAATCAGAAATCAAGCCACGAAGTTTCCTGCATGGCATACTTAGCAACCTTTTTCTGGTTAAGGATCTCAGAGGCCAAAAATGAAACGAAGTCCCGTTAGCTTCTTCAAAGGTTCCGTGCCTCTACGGAGTGATCTAGAGGCAAGGCTGGAAGAGGCTTGTTAAGGATCTCATAATATCTCCTCTGCAACACGTAAGGAAGCAGAAGGAGTTTGGCAGGAGCGTTGGAGCAAAGGAAGGAGGAAGAACCTTTAGCCTGAGACACAGCCTTCTGTTTGGCACTCCTCAACACCTTTAACCAGGGCAAAGCTGCACTGGCATTCAGGGGTTTGTGGCCACCATATACCTGGTCAAGAACCATGTCCTTTCCCTCTAGAAGGGCTACTGATGGCTCTGGCAGCCCATTGATGGGATGTATGCAGGCTAAAACCTGCCAGAAGGCGTGTTCAGACTCCCTTTGCTCCGCCTCCGAAAGCTTAGGGCTAGCAGCAGCTGGCAAAAGATCGTCTTTTTTATCCTTCTGCTCATCCACTAACGAACTATCACCCATAGGAACCCGAAGTGAGTACAGGTCATCATCGGGATAGAATATTGACAGGGCAACACCTGTTGACGTTCTGGACTGAACATCCATCTGCCTCTCAAGCCGATGTAAAGGAGCTTTGTTCAAGGACTTAGGGATCCTGAATAAGTCCTTCGGCTGTTGGTGCTGAGACAGAAGTTCCTCCCTCAAAGTAGGCCTTGTGGCTTCCTCTGTCCTACGGGGGTGATAGACTTCCAAAAGAGGGGGAACCACATCAAACTGAGCTGGAGGACGAGCAGCCCTCAAGATCACCTCAACTGGAGTGAGACGGAAAGATTCCGTGAAGGAAGTTGCCTCGTCTTCCTTAGGAGGAGATGGTCTAATCCTCTTCCTCTTACTCTTAGTTCTGGCCTGCAGGATCTTCAACTGCAGGGGACTCCCTTGGAATTCTGGAGTGATCTCTTCCCGGGTCCTCTTACGAGGAGAGATGGGTTTCTCCTTACTGGAGTGCTGCTGGAGTAGAGTCTTCCAAGCTCCTCCTGCGATTGGCAGGAGGAGAGGCACCTAGGATGAGAGAAGGCAACAAAGGGATCCTGGGAGTGGTGCCCAAGGACTGGGAACAGGGAATGACCCCCGTCAACAGCTTCCCGCATCCCGTTAATGTTTTCAGCCATGGGGGGTTGCGAGCTCCCTATGTGCTGGGAGGGGGATCCTTGGGGCGGAACAGACCCTTAGGCTTAGGAACCTGTGAAGGATTTGGAGACCCTTTTCCTACAGGTAAGATCGGCACTGGCCTTCCCTTCAGGGAAAGATCTAAGCGTTGGTGCAACGGCAACAGTTATCTCAGGGCTAGATGCTCGCGAGACGGCTAGATGCTCGCGAGACTGGAGAGACTGGTGGAAATCTTGTCTAGCCAAAGGTTTACCTTGTGCAGGGATACCTCCTGCATCCAAGAACGGTAGTAGAATCTCTTCCTGGGACAAGAATACCAAGGGTAGGTGACAGGACATGTCTTGTGGTGGTAGTAAGCCAAGATCCATTACTCCATCATGTGACGCTGGTCTGTGGAGCAACGAAACATAAGACCGAGCAGAGGCAGGGAAATGGAACCCAGGGAGGAGGCAATCGTACACCAGGAAAACTCTGGATCACGTGGCCCATCGGGATTGGAGTGACGAAAATCTGAAGGTTCTACACATGGTAAGACCTATCAAGAATTGTATCAAGTGAAACCACAGGGTTCATGCGACGAGGACCCAGAGGTCCATTAGGGATATGAGAGCCTGGGGGTTCAGCGTAACCAACGAGACGAGAGTCCCAAGGCTTCATATAACCGACGAGACGAGAGTCCTATAGCTCAGCGTAACCCCAGTCACGAGAGCCCGAAGGCTCAGCATGATGAGAGTCCAAGAAGTCTGAGTTATGAGAGCCCAAAGGCTCAACATAACGGGGTTCAAAAGAGCTAACAGGATCAGTGTAACGAAAGTCTTGAGAGCCCAAAGGCTCAGAGTAACAAGAGTCACGAGAGCCAGGAGGCATGTCGTGATGCAGGTCATGAGAACCTGAAAGCTTTACGTCACCAGTATTGCAAGAGACCGAAGGTTCAGCGCAACGGGAGACCAAAGACTCCCAATTACAAGAGACCGAAGGCTCAACGTAACGGGAAGTACATGAGCTCAAACGCTCAGCGTAACCAGAGTTGCAAGAACCCAAGGGTTCAACCCAACGGGACACTGGTGGCTCCCCGACACGAGAGTACGAAGGCTCAGCATAACGGAAGGCACGAGAGTCCGAGGGCTCAGCGTAACTAATGTTGTGAGAACCCAAGAGCTCAGTACAACTGGAACCTGAAGGTTCCGGGACGCGAAAGCTCAAAGGCTCAACACAAGATCCCAAAGATCCCAAGTTAAGAGAACCTGAAGTTTCAATGTAATATGAGCCTGAAGGCTCGGAGTCACGAGAGCCCGAAGGTTCAACGTGACATGGACCGACAGGTCCCAGGTTGCGAGAACTCAAAGACTCAATGTAACTAGAGCCCGAAGGCTCAGTGTCTCGAAAGCCCGAGGATTTAACGAGACTGGAACCCAAAGGTTCCGTGGTGTGAGAACCCGAAGGCTCAACGCAACAGGAGCCCGAAAGCTCATGGTCACGCAAACCCAACGTGTAACCATCACAAGACCAGGAAGGAACATCGTGACTTGAACCTGAGGCTCAAAAAAGTCATCTCCTCACCTCTGGATGGAGAGCACGCCCAGGATGGAAAGGGGTCAGATACTCCACCTGACAAACCTCCAAAGGGGAACGTCTAGCAGAAACCGCCCGGTGGGAAGACTGCTTAAGCTCGAGAGCTTCCTCTTCCGGGAGAGACGGCTTAAGCTCGAGAGCTTCCTCTCCTGGGGAACTGCTTAAGCTCCAGAGCTTCCTCTCCCGGGGTAGAGATTTATTCTCCCGAAGGAGAACATCACTTAGGACAACACCCTAACCCCCTGGCCTTGGGGGAGAAGCGTAAGTATAAGGGGGACTGCTGCCCACAAGCAGTTTTCTCTCAAGAGAGAGAGGTGTTCCCCTTGCCTCGGACTCTCCTCCTCCACCGTTCCTGGTGGATTAAGAACATCCTCAACGTTAGTCACAGGGGACCAGAAATCCGACTGACGGGCTACAGCGCCTGCGCCCACAGAGGGAGGATCAACCTACGATGAGGAAGGAAACGAACGCTCCACTCCGCCCCTAACTGAAGGAGTCCAAAGAGAACATCCTTAGAAGGGGGGTCATCAACATTGATGGCCCAATGATGGTCAAAAAGACAAGAGATCAGATAGTAGGCAGGCGCTCCGTGGAGTAAGAAGGGGGACCGACTCACTAGGGAAGTCAGTAACGTCCCTTGACCCAGAAGGTTGATTTGGAGTAATAAGGGCTGCGCTGCTACTCGGCCATACCCCAGAGAGGACCGGAGGAGGAGCAGCTTTGGCAAGAGATTGGGGGGGGGGAGTAAAAGAGGAAGGCTATGGTTTCTTTGACTTCAAGCAAGACCACAAAGGCAAAGAATCACGCTTGGACTTCTTTTTTTTTTTCCCGTCGTCCGAAACTCTTCCACTGGGAGGCAAACAACTCTCTACACTCAATACAGTTGTCTCGGGAACAGCGGGGGCCCAGGAAAGCCGGACACAGAAGGTGGGATCCATCTCCACGGCAGACATGAACGTACCACATGAGCAGTCTTCGGGACCTGGAAAAGTACACTTGGGACTACAGGCAGCAACCACGCACACAACTGCAAAGAAAAGAAAAATTAATTGATAACAAGGCAAGTCTCACAGTGAGAGAGACTGGCAGTATGACCATTCTCCAGAAAGCAAAGTGGTTGCTCAGCCCAGGTGTGTGAGAGAGCGGGGTAGCTGACTTCCCCAGTCACTGTGTGTGGCAATTAATTAATAAAAGGTGAGGGGCAGTGAATTAGACGACTTTTACATCGTAAAAGGATTTATTGTCTAAGTTAATTTTCACAGAAACATGAGCAGAAATCTTCAGAGTGAATAAAGAATTTAAGTACATCTTCAAACGAACTCTAAATTTTTCTAATTAAATAACAAAGGAAATATAAGTCTCTCGCTGACTCAAATTACAGTGGTACCTCTACATACGAATTTAATCCGTTCCACAACCGACTTCGGATGTAGAAAATGTTCGGATGTCGAAACGAATTTTCCCATAAGAATACATTGAAATAGGATTAATCCGTGGTTAAGCCCAAAAACCTATGATAACTTCTTAATAAATTACTACACATAATTTCCCATGAGAATAATGCACACTAAATTAGATAATAGACATGTAAAAAAGAATTATCAAAAAATGATAAATAAGAAATGGGTTTTTAGCATCACTTTACCTTAGAAACTCCAGCGCAGGTATTGTTGGTCTTGCTACGCAGAGAGGAGACGGACGGGCGGCGAGGAGGTAGAGAGGTTAACTACGATAAACGTACACTACCATAACTTATTCTAACTTACACTAAGTGAACTTTAACATAACTTAGCTTATTTTTTTTTTTATATATATATTTTATATTTTTTTTTACATTTTCTTTTTTTTCTTTTTGATGATTAATTTTAATCACTTTCACTCTCTACACTTAAAATTGATTGAATTTTTTTCGCTTCACTCTTTGCCGTTTTCTTTGTTTCACTTTCTTTTGCTTCACTCTTTGCCGTTTTCTTTGAACCACTTCCATCCTCTTTATCACGAGTTCGCTTCGTAGTTTTTTTTAAAGAAACTATCGATAGATAGTTGCTTGGTACGGCTTTTCAGAATGTTTCGAAAGTGAGTTAGGCAAACATCATCAAACTGCGCAACTACACGACAAACCTGCAATATTTTGGGGTGGTATTTGTCGATGAAGTCGACCACGTCTTGATATTTTCCTAACACCTCTTTTATATGCGCCGAACCTAACACATGTTCTACCTCCTCGCTCCCTTCCTCGTCATCACTCATGTGCTCCGACATAGCATGGAGTTCCTTGAGCTCATCCGTGGTAAGTTCGTCGTGATGTTCGGCGACGAGTTCCGTAACGTCATCTGCGTCGACCTCCAGACCCATGGACTTGCCAAGGGAGACGATTTCCTCTACGGCTTCCGCTGCACCGACCACGGGATCAGGTTCGGGGTCAAAACCCTCGAAATCTCAGGGAGAAACTGCATCAGGCCACAGCTTCTTCCAGGCAGAATTGAGGGTCCGTCGAGTTAATCCCACCCAAGCCTGATCTATGATCTTCAAGCAGTGCACGATGTTGAAGTGGCTTTTCCAAAATTCACGCAAAGTTAAGTTTGTGCTTTGCGTGACATTAAAACACTGCTTGAATAGGTGCTTGGTGTAGAGCTTCTTGAAATTTGAGATGACTTGCTGGTCCATGGGCTGGAGGATAGAGGTGGTATTCGGTGGAAGATACAGCACCTTTATGAACTTAAATTCATCGAAGATATCATCTTCAAGTCCGGGGGGGTGACCGGGTGCATTGTCAAGGCATAGCAGGCACTTTAAAGGCAATTTCTGTTCATGAAGATACTTCTTCACAGAAGGACCGAAAACTTGGTTAACCCATTGCACAAATTACTGCCAAGTGACCCAGGCCTTCGAGTTGGATCGCCAGAAAACATGAAGCTGGTCCTTATCGACGTTGTGTGCCTTAAAGGCCCTAGGGTTCTCAGAATGGTAAACCAGTAAGGGCTTGACTTTAAAGTCCCCGCTAGCGTTGGCACATAGGGCAAGTCAACCGATCCTTCATTGGCTTATGCCCAGGCAATTTTTTCTCTTCGGCAGTGATGTAGGTTCTACGTAGCCTTCTTCCTGCACGATCTTTTCGAAGTTCTTGACAAAGTCAGCTGCAGCTTTTGTGTCCGCACTAGCAGCCTCTCCGTGGAGAACAACTGAATGAATCCCGGACCGTTTCTTAAATTTCTCAAACCAGCCACGAGATGCCTTGAAATCGTCTGAGGAAGGTTCGGTTGAACTCTCCCCAGTATCACCCCCAGAGCTCTCCTCCTTCAAGTCCGTGAATATGACGTGCGCCTTCTCGCAGATGATGGTTTCGGTGATGGTGTCGCCAACAATCTCTGTCCTTGATCCAGATTAGCAGAAGTCGTTCCATCTCTTCTATGATAGGGCTACGGCGTTTGGAAATAATGGTGATCCCCTTAGAAGGTTTCACTGCTTTAATAGCTTCCTTCTGTTTCAGGATTGTCGAGATCGTCGACATATTACGGCCATATTGTTTAGCAAGTTCACTCACGCGGACACCACGCTCATGTTTTTCGATATTTTCCTGCTTTACGTCTAGAGAAAGCATTTCCTTCTTCCTTTTCTCACCACTACCACTACCACTTGCGAAAATAATCCTTTTAGGACCCATACTTTACGTAAATTACCGTAAAAGGATGCACGTAAAAAATCACGATTAAAACAGTACAATAATAGCAGAACGCACAGGGCACAACCGCAAGAAGCCGACGAGAACAGAGGACTGACCCAAGCCGCGCTAATTGAGGGTCCCTCCGAGGTCGAAGTGCTGCCTTCTATCGGCAGAAATAAAAACACATCAGGCGCTATGAGTACCGACTACGCGTACGAGTATTGTTTACTTCGGGTGTCGAAAAAAAAATTCGGGTGTAGAGTAGGAATGTGTTCGAATTGTACTTGGCATGTCGAAAAATTCAGATACAACCGGTACGACGAAAATTGCTTACTTCGTGTGTCGAAATAAAATTCAGGTGTAGAGTAAAAAATTTGCTCGAATTTTACTTCGGATGTTGGAAAATTCGGATGTAGATACGTTCGGATGTAGAGGTTCATCTGTACAGAAAACGTTTATCGTAAAATTATCATAATGGTAATTGACAATGAATCACTTGTAATTTACAGACATACACGGAGATAACGGACTTATAGGGGAAACTGTTACATAAGATTGTTACGATACAAAAGGACATTTATTAGGCGTCAGGTTGCGTAGCGACACCAACCATGGCTGAAATAAGACTACCATGGCTGTTTTGCCTACTATTGGTTGCCCACTCGTGACTTTAGCTGACTAATCTTTGCTTCCCAGCTGTTCTTATGGGGTGCATATTGCTGGAGGGTAAGAGGGCTTGCCTGGCCTCAGGGTAGCAGTGGCAGGTGATGCAACTGCATCAGGCCGGTTCTTGCCTCCTTTCCATCCCCTCTCCCCGCTGTATCTGTTGACATGGAAACAGATTCAATTCACATGTGTTTGGGTTACCAGATACCTAACAAAGAGAAATGTGGTTTAAACTGATTCCCACACTGCTCAGGGATCATGGAGAGGAGGTCATAGGTCGACAACCGCCACTCTATTTTCTGCGCATTTGAATTAACCCAGTTAATGTTTTTATCTAATCCTCTTATAGGTGACAAATCCCCACACCAGACTCAAGGCGAGCCCTAGCCTTACAGAATTCAAAACTACTTTAAAACAAAGAAAATGCCATTAACTTTCAGTAGAAAAAAAAATAAATAATTAAACACTGAAAATTACTACTTGAAACAGTCTCTACAATCCCGGGGAAGCCTTGCTCACCGACAACAAGGGTGAACAAAACTTAGATTAAAAATTTATAGTTAATAATTAACACGCCACTGTAAATAAAAACGTGTAAACAACTATCAAAATTAATTTCACATATCAAAATTAATGAAAAGATACTCATCATCAGTGAAAATCATTCAAAAAAGAATTAATCATTAATCAACACTACACATGTCTGTAATCAGGACATATATATACTTTATATATGAACATGCATGAATACGGCATATCTTCTTATTAAGGAAACATAACATAGAGGACAACGATTGCAAAATAAAAAATTTTAAGTAATTTTTATTTTTCCTAACATACTTACCGAGAACTACTTTCTTTGGAGTCACTTGTGATCTCTCTCTTTCGACCAAGGTTTTCGCGCCGTTACCCCCCTACTCCGTTCTCTACATAGGCCTACCCCCGCCGCCAAGGAATGCGCCCCGAGGGCAGGATTAGGGCAGGTCACTGCCTCTCTGGGTCATTCTCCTCATTAAGTTCGTCGTATTAGCCCAACCTGGCAATGGAAGGATGGCACTCGGGGATGGAAGGGAGGGCCATTACCCGAAAGTAGATCTCGGTAAGTATGTTAGGAAAAATAAAAATTACTTAAAATTTTTGATTTGTTCCAACACAAATACTTACCTCGAACTACTTTCTTTGGAGACTTATACTTTAGGAGGCGGGAGTGCTATTCTGACACTTGACTTGGCACGTAGGGCCTAGAGGGCTATGGAATGCGGGGGCCTATCAGAGTGCGGGAGTGAGGGTAACTGCGCAACCTTACGCTATTATCTAAGACTCACCTCTTAAAAAATTCTTCTGACGATTTCCTCCGAAGTGTAGTCACGAAGAATGTGTTCATCGTTGGGGACAGCCTCTGGCCTTACCGCTACACAGCTTGGAGGGCGGCAATGACTGTCCCAATGGAGAACCCGTCCAAGGATTTCCTTGAATAATCCTTGAGGTAGTGGGCAGTAAAGGTTGACTGGTGCGACCAAGTGCCTGCCTGTAGGATCTGCCCCACCGCCATGTTTCTCTCAAAGGCCAAGGAGGTGCTCAGACCCCTGATGTCATGGGGCCGGGGAGTGCCTGGCACTGCCATTTTATCCTCTTCATAGGTTCTAGCGATGACTTGTCTCAGCCAGAAGGAAATGGTGTTCTTGGAAACTTGCTTCCTATTAACACCTGTGGAAACGAAGAGGTTTTTGATACCTGGTCGGAGATGAGCTGTCCTTTCCAGGTATTTCTTGAGCGTCCGTACTGGGCATAACTTCAAATCCTCCGTAATGCCAGTCTTGGGAATGGCAGGAATTGAGAAACCTTCAAACCTCGGGTCCCAGACTGCTGGGTTCTGAGTCTTAGCCACAAAGGAGGGCACGAACCTGAAGGATACTTCTTTCCACCCTTTGGAGTGCGAAACGTCGTAAGACAGACCATGGATCTCGCCCACTCTCTTAGCGGAAGCTAAGGCTAGCAAGAAAACGGTCTTGAGGGTGAGATCCTTGTCTCCAATATCTTTCAGGGGTTCAAAGGGGGGACGACTTAGCATCTTCAAGACCTTGGCTAAGTCCCACCTGGGCACTCTACTAGCTTGAGGGGGGAAGGATTGCTCGAAACTCCTGATCAGCATCGCTATGTGTCTCGAGGTCCCCAGGTCGATGCCCTTCAGGAGGAAGACTTGGCCTAAGGCGGCTCGAACTCCTTTAATGGCTGGAATTGACATTCCCACTTTATCTCTAAGATACACCAGAAACTCCGCTATGTCCGGGACCGAAGCTTTAAGAGGTCTAATGTGTTTCTCCGAGCACCACTTTGTGAAGGAGGCCCACTTCGCCTGGTATACCGCGGTCGAGGATCTCCTCAGGTATAGGGACATTCTCTTAGCTGTGGTGGTGGAGTACCCCTCCTTCTTCAGGAGCCGCTTGATAGTCTCCAGGCGTGAAGGCGAAGAGAGAGAGGGTTGTCGTGGAGCTTGAAGAAGTGCGGTTGGTGCAGGAGGTCTGACCTGGCGGGCAGAGGCCAAGGTGGTTGGCTCGCTAGGTCCTTTAGGTCCGCGAACCACTCTCTCTCCGGCCACCAGGGCGCTACCAAAGTCATCTTTAGGTTTCGGGCGGCCCTTACTCTGTTGAGCACCTGTCTTATCAACGTGAAGGGGGGAAAGCGTATACATCCAGGTTGTCCCACTTGTGCTGGAAGGCGTCTTCTAGGGCTGCATTTTGGTCTGGGACCGGGGAGCAATAGACCGGCAGTTGGGCATTGAGCTTTGTTGCAAAGAGGTCCATCACCGGGGAGCCCCAACGTTGAATGATGAGTCTGGCTACTTCTGGGTGTAGAGACCACTCTGTCCCCACTATTTGACCCATTCTGCTGAGGCCGTCGGCCAGAACGTTCTTCTTCCCAGGGATGAACCTTGCCAGCAGCACCACTTGCTGTTCGTCTGCCCAATTCAGGATGTCTATGGCGAGGTCGCACAGCTCCTTCGATCTCATGCCCCCTTGCTTCTTTATGTAGGCTACTACCGTGGCGTTGTCGCACATTAACGCCACGGTGTTTCCCTTTAGACGACTTGCAAAGTGAAGACACGCCTTCTGAACTGCTCTTAGTTCTAGGACATTGATGTGTAGACGCTTTTCGCTTTCCGACCAGGTACCCCGTGCCGTCTCTTCCAGAAGGTGGGCCCCCCACCCTTGGTTGGAGGCGTCTGTGAACAGGAGGTACTCGGGGGGACTGGACCCGAGGGGCATCCCCTTGAGGGAGTTCGACTGGCAGTGCCACCATTCCAGGGAGGTTCTCGTGTCCGGAAGGACTGGAACTAACGTTTTCTGCGAGTCCGTCTGGGACCAGAGGCTCTTGAGGTTCCATTGAATGGGTCTGAGCCTCATCCTCCCTTGGGGAACCAGTTTCTCTAATGAGACCAGGTGACCTATCAGTCTCTGCCAATCTCCCGCCCTCCTGGAGTGTTCTGACAGGAACGGCTGAATGATGCGCTTGAGGTTCCGTATCCTGTCCTGCGAGGGGAAAACTTTCCCCTGCACGGTATCCAACGTCATCCCCAAGTAGCCCATTCTGTTGGATGGGGTTAAGTTCGACTTCTTCAGATTGATTACGATCCCCAGATTCCTGCAAAACTGGAGGAGGCTTCTCCCTTGTTCCTCCAAGAGGGCCCTTGAGGTGGAAAGGAGCAACCAGTCGTCCAGGTATCTGATGAGGCGGATACCCCGTTCGTGAGCCCACACGGAGACTGTCGCGAAGACCCTCGTGAACACTTGAGGGGCCGTCGACAGGCCGAAGCAAAGGGTCTTGAACTGCAGGATCTGGGGACCCCATTTTACCCGGAGGAACTTCCGACTCGACGGGTGGACAGGGATCTGGAAGTATGCGTCCTTGAGGTCGACAGTCATCATATAATCTTTCTCCCTCAAGGACAGCAGGACGGATTTTGGGGTGTCCGTCTTGAAGTCCGTCTTCTTGACGAACTTGTTGAGGGCCGACAGGTCTATCACGGGTCTCCACCCCCCTGTTGCTTTCTCTACCAGAAACAGGCGGCTGTAGAAGCCTGGGCCTGGGAGAAGGACCTCTTCCATGGCACCCTTCTCCAACATGGAGGAAATCTCCTCTTGAAGGGCGGCCCTCTTCATCGGGTCCCTGGGGGCCAACCATTCTGTCTGGCTGGCTGGAATAAGAGGGGGTGAATCCGCTAGGAAGGGAAGCCTGTAGCCCTCCTTCAGGACGGACACCGTCCAAGGATCCGCTCCTTGTGCCTTCCATGCTTGCCAATGTGGTCTGAGGCATCCCCCAACCCGAGGCTTGGGCGGGAGTAGGGGGCCTCTCCCTCTACCTTCTCCTAGAGGGGCGGCCTGACCTGCCTCTCCTAGAGGCGGAGTAACCCGACCTGAAGGAGCTAGACGAAGCTGGTGCTCCTCTGCGGGAGGGTTAAGGAGTTGTTGCCCAGGAGGAAGAGGGGGCGTCTCTCCTCGAAGTGCTGGGGGCGGCCTGAGATGTCATGGCGCTATCTGAGGCGGCCCTCCTGTAGGGAGGTCTCTTAGACGACGCAGGTCTGGGGACGTTGGCCTCCTTCCTCTTAGATACTTTCTCCATCAGGCTCTCCAGTTCTTTCAAAGGGAATAGTGACTCAACCCACAAGGGAAGGCTACGTACGGCCCGGGCCTCTCTGTCCGGGATCCTCCTGGATACCTTAGCCAGGACCGTGTCTCGTTTACGGAGGACCCAGTTGGCCGTAAGGGCGAGCGCCTGATACGAGAGAAACTTAAGTGTCTTCCCCCCGGAGGTGAGAAGGTCCGTCAGGAGGCTTTGCTGTTCAGGATCTTCGGGGTCGAGGGAGGCTTGGACGTTTACTAACGTGGAGGCCCACCAGTCCAGCCATGAGGAGACGTTGACTAGGTCCCGCGACATCTCCTCCATCATGGCGGCCTCCGTAGGAGAGAAGCAAACTGGGGCTGAAGAGGCCCTTTCGTCTGAGCCGCCCTGTCCTAGGACGTCCAAGGCCGGGTCCACTCTACAGGGGCCTGGGCGACGCCCTTCCGGAATGTACACTTTACCCTGCGATTTGAGGCCCTGGAGCAGTTTCGAGGCACTCTGGGACTTTGGGGCCTCTGCATTGCTGGCCACCAAGTTGTCTATGTACTCCTGCCCTAGTACCAGGTCTGGGGCAAGAGGAAGGGCCAGGGAAGACTTCGGAAGGGCGGTGTGATGAGTAATTCTCAGGAGGCTTGACCTCCAGGAATCACCCTTCGGAGCCGAGGGTTCCGTAATCCCATGCTGCCTTCTGATGAGTCCCACTACTCTTCTATAGGCGGAGTCCTCCGACGGGGAAGCTTCTCCTCCGTCAGCCGAGGCTTCGGCCTGGAGTGGGGGCGCTGGGTTGCTGGTCAGGCAGACCGGCCGTCCAGCCCTTGGGTCCAGGGGGGCAGTCCTGTACCGGTAGTGAGCTCCATAAGTGGGTGGATCCCGCGGCAAGGCGGGTACCGCCGGCTAAGTGAGGGCCCTCGGTTGCCCTAAGGCTCTGAAAGCGGAGGTCACGGTCCCGGTGGGCTGACCCGACAACGGGAACCGTTCCTTCCTACTCGATGGCCGCACCAGCTGGGCTGGTTCGGCCAGGCTGCCTGCTAAGAAGCGCGTTTCCCCCCGGTGGGCGGGGTGAACCGGAGGCCTCGAGGACTTATGCCTCTTCGAGAGGTCTTTTCTGCGTGCCAGATCGCGCGGTTCTAGGCTGTGCATAGAGGGCGGCAGCCTAGTCGCACGTTCGCTGGACCGATGGTCTGGTGAATGAAGTGTCTTGGACTCTCCCGAAGGCACGTAGACCCAGGTGCCCCCGGGAGAAACACTTCTCTTATACTTACGAGACTGGGAGCGGGAGCGCTTCCTGCTAACCCGCGACCTTGACCTAGAGCGGGAATGTTCGCTCTCGGACAGCTCCCTTCGCCTGCGACGCTTCACCCTGACTTCCTCCTCGGAAGACGAATCCACTTCCGACGAGTCCGACGACGCCACGTTTCTCGAGTAACGGCTGTTTGCGTGATCCTCGGGGGATTTCCTCCGACGCTGGGTGCCCGAGATCGAGGGCTGGAGAAAATCCTCGGGAACCGCCGTGGAGATCGCCGGAAAAGAGTCCAACCGTTCCATGCTAGGGAGCCAGGGGTCCAGGGTCACGTCCATTCTCAGCGGCGACCTCCCTGGCGTCTTCGGTAGCTTCCATCCGAAGGCATCGCTACTCTGACGGCGAACTTTAGTTTGGCTGTACCCTAGCGGGGGAGAGCCCGACGCACCGGCCCACGAGGGCGGCGGGGACTCTGAGACTACAACACTGCCCCATAAGGGGTCTTCAGAGGACGCGTGGCCCCCCATCACAAGGCCTGACTCACCCGAAGCACTACCGGGCCCTTCGTTAGCCCTAGAGGGGCCCGCCCTTGGTTCTTCCCTCGCACTGGATTCCCTGGGAAGAACGCCTTGACCTTCCACAACACTAGAGGCTTCTTGCCCTCTCCTCTGCGAAGGAGACGGAGAAGCCGAGGCTTCGTCGGACCGATCACTGGCCGACGGTAACGAAGATACGACACTAATCTTCCTGCGGGAACGCTTTGAAGATTTCTTCTTTTTAGTACCGTAGCGTACCCACTGAATATCATCCCAACCTACGCACTCCGGACACGTGTCCGCGGAGGAGCAAACTTTCCCCCTACACGAGGAACAAAGGGAGTGAGGATCTACCTCTGGCTTTGAGAGGAAAGCCCCACACGACTTTCCGGCTCTAGGCCCAGGGCAACGGCGAGTGTGATCCATCGTTCGCACACGAATGGTACAACACTAAGTGAGCTATTAAGTACACTGGGGATACACACAGGGTGAACGCACGGTAACACTTGAGAAGAACGCACTGCGAAAAAACACAAGTCCCCACGCTGGGAACACGTGGAACACTAAACGCGCACAAAGGATCGAGAGAGACGAGAGTGAGCTGTGAACAGCTCACGACCAAGGAACTTAATGAGGAGAATGACCCAGAGAGGCAGTGACCTGCCCTAATCCTGCCCTCGGGGCGCATTCCTTGGCGGCAGGGGTAGGCCTATGTAGAGAACGGAGTAGGGGGGTAACGGCGCGAAAACCTTGGTCGAAAGAGAGAGATCACAAGTGACTCCAAAGAAAGTAGTTCGAGGTAAGTATTTGTGTTGGAACAACTATCAATTACAATTTATGAAACAGAAAGTAAACTTCATATTTCAAAATACTTAACTTGTCTAAATCCTTCAGTCCATTAGTGAATGCATTTTGCTTACAAAGATAATGAATGCCCTCAAATGTCAAGCCTACACTCTGGCTCATTCATTGGACTCCCAGTCTGAAATAGATCTAAGATATAGGTAGTAGGTTGGACAGGGCACCAGCCACCTGTTGATAATATCGCTAGACTTATGGGGTCATTTGACTGGCCATACAGTACTACATTAGGTCCTTATCTTGGGTTAAGATTCTTTTTCCCTTTGCTTACACATACACAGAATAGTCTGGCCTATTCTTAACATATTTTCCTCTGTCTGCATACACATGACAACACTGAGACTACCAAATAATTCTTCTTCTCTCAAGAGGTTAACTACTGCATTGTAATTGTTCAGTGGCCACTTTCCTCCTGGTAAGGGTAGAAGAGACTCTAGGTATGGTAGGCAGCTCTTCTAGGAGAAGGACACTCCAAATTCAAACAATTGTTCTCTGGTCTTGGGTAGTGCCATAGCCTCTGTACCATGGTGGAACTTGGGTTAGAGTTCTCTTGCTTGAGGGTACACTCAAGCACACTATTCTCTTATTTTTCTTCCTCGTCTTGTTAAAGTTTTCATAGATTTACGGAAATATGTTATTTTTATAATAAAATAAATTTTTGAATATACTTACCCGGTGATTATAATAGCTGCAACTCTGTTGCTCGACAGAAAACTCTACGGAAGAAATTCGCCAGCGATCGCTATACAGGTTGCGGGTGTGCCCAACAGCGCCATCTGTCGTCCAAGTACCCAGTACTCAATGTAAACAAAGAACTCAATTTTCTCCTCGGTCCACTGCGTCTCTATTGGGGAGGAAGGGAGGGTCCTTTAATTTATAATCACCGGGTAAGTATATTCAAAAATTTATTTTATTATAAAAATAACATTTTTCAATATTTAACTTAGCCAGTGATTATAATAGCTGATTCACACCCAGGGGGGTGGGTAGAGACCAGCATTATATGTTTACATTATTATGAGCTAAGAATTTTTATTTCATTTTAGAAGTTATCAAAATAACAAAAACAAAATAAATAGGTACCTGGTAAGGAAGTCGACTTGAACAATTACTCTGCCTTTTTAAGTACGTCTTCCTTACGGAGCCTCGCGATCCTCTCAGGATGCTGAGCGACCCCTAGGATCTGAAGTATCAAGGGTTGCAACCCATACAACAGGACCTCATCAAAACCCCTAATCTAGGCGCTTCTCAAGAAATGACTTTGACCACCCGCCAAATCAACCAGGATGCGAAAGGCTTCTTAGCCTTCCGGACAACCCAAAAAACAACAATAAAAACATTTCAAGAGAAAGATTAAAAAGGTTATGGAATTAGGGAATTGTAGTGGTTGAGCCCTCACCCACTACTGCACTCGCTGCTACGAATGGTCCCAGAGTGTAGCAGTCCTCGTAAAGAGACTGGACATCCTTAAGATAAAAAGACGCGAACACTGACTTGCTTCTCCAATAGGTTGCGTCCATTATACTTCGCAGAGATCTATTTTGTTTAAAGGCCACGGAAGTTGCGACAGCTCTAACTTCATGTGTCCTTACCCTCAGCAAAGCTTGGTCTTCCTCATTCAGATGGGAATGAGCTTCTCGTATTAACAGTCTGATAAAATAGGATAAGGCATTCTTTGACATAGGCAAAGATGGTTTCTTAACTGAACACCATAAAGCTTCAGACGGGCCTCTTAAAGGTTTAGTTCGTTTTAAATAGAACTTAAGAGCTCTGACAGGGCATAAGACTCTTTCTAGTTCATTTCCAACCATATTCGATAAGCTTGGAATATCGAACGATTTTGGCCAAGGTCGAGAAGGTAGCTCGTTTTTGGCTAGAAAACCAAGTTGTAGAGAACATGTAGCCGTTTCAGATGAGAAACCTATGTTCTTGCTGAAGGCATGAATCTCACTGACTCTTTTAGCTGTGGCTAGGCAAACCAGGAAAAGAGTCTTTAAGGTGAGATCTTTCAGGGAGGCTGATTGTAGCGGCTCGAACCTGTCTGACATGAGGAATCTTAGTACCACGTCTAAATTCCAACCAGGTGTAACCAAACGACGCTCCTTCTTGGTCTCAAAAGACTTAAGGAGGTCCTGTAGATCTTTATTGTTGGAAAGATCTAAGCCTCTGTGATGGAAGACTGATGCCAACATGCTTCTGTAACCCTTGATAGTGGGAGCTGAAAGAGATCGTTCTTTCCTCAGATATAAGAGGAAGTCAGCTATTTGAGTTACAGAGGTACTGGTCGAGGATACTGATACTGACTTGCACCAGTTTCGGAAGACTTCCCACTTCGATTGGTAGACTCTAAGGGTGGATGTTCTCCTTGCTCTAGCAATCGCTCTGGCTGCCTCATTCGAAAAGCCTCTAGCTCTCGAGAGTCTTTCGATAGTCTGAAGGCAGTCAGACGTAGAGCGTGGAGGCCTTGGTGTACCTTCTTTACGTGTGGCTGACGTAGAAGGTCCACCCTTAGGGGAAGTGTTCTGGGAACGTCTACTAGCCATCGAAGTACCTCGGTGAACCATTCTCTCGCGGGCCAGAGGGGAGCAACTAGCGTCAACCTTGTCCCTTCGTGAGAGGCGAACTTCTGCAGTACCTTGTTGACAATCTTGAACGGAGGGAATGCATATAGATCTAGATGAGACCAATCTAGGAGAAAGGCATCTATATGAACTGCTGCTGGGTCCGGGATTGGTGAGCAATAAATTGGGAGCCTCTTGGTCATCGAGGTTGCGAAGAGATCTATGGTCAGCTGGCCCCAGGTGGCCCAAAGACTCTTGCATACATCCTTGTGGAGGGTCCATTCTGTTGGAAGAATTTGTCCCTTCCGACTGAGGCAATCTGCCATGACATGGAGTTGCCTTGGATGAACCTCGTAAGCAGCGATATGTTTAGATCTTTTGACCAGGTGAGGAGGTCCCTTGCGATCTCGTACAGCGTCAGTGAGTGGGTCCCTCCTTGCTTGGAGATGTACGCCAAAGCCGTGGTGTTGTCCGAGTTCACCTCCACCACTTTGCCTTGAAGGAGAGACCTGAAGCTTTTCAAGGCCAGATGTACTGCCAGTAGCTCCTTGCAGTTGATATGCATTGTCCTTTGACTCGAGTTCCATATTCCCGAGCATTCCCGACCGTCTAATGTCGCGCCCCAGCCTACGTCCGATGCGTCCGAGAAGAGAACGTGGTTGGGAGTCTGAACAGCCAGGGGCAGACCCTCTCTGAGGTTGATACTGTCCTTCCACCATGTCAGGCAAGACTTCATCTTCTCGGAAATGGGAATCGAGACCGCTTCTAGCGTCTTGTCCTTTTTCCAGTGAAATGCTAAGTGATATTGAAGAGGACGGAGGTGTAGTCTTCCTAATGCTATGAACTGTTCCAGGGATGATAGCGTCCCTATCAGACTCATCCACTGCCTGACTGAACATCGTTCCTTCTTCAGCATGTTCTGGATGCATAACAGGGCTTGGCTTGTTCTGGGGGCCGACGGAAAAGCCCGAAAAGCTAGACTGTGAATCTCCATCCCTAAATACACAATAGTTTGGGATGGGACCACTCGAGACTTTTCCATATTGACAAGGAGACCTAATTCCTTGGTCAGATCTAGAGTCCACTTTAGATCCTTCAGACAGCGACGACTGGAAGAAGCTCTGAGAAGCCAGTCGTCCAAGTAGAGGGAGGCTCGGATATCCGCTAAATGAAGGAATTTGGCTACATTCCTCATCAGCCTCGTAAACACAAGAGGAGCTGTGCTTAGGCCAAAGCACAGGGCTTGAAACTGGTAGACAACCTTTTCGTAAACGAATCTCAGAAAAGGTTGGGAGTCCGGGTGGATGGGGACATGGAAGTAGGCGTCCCTTAGGTCTAACGAGACCATCCAGTCTTCCCTTCTGACCGCTGCTAGAACCGACTTTGTGGTCTCCATGGAGAACGTCTGCTTTGTGACAAAGACATTCAGCGCACTGACGTCTAGCACCGGCCTCCACCCTCCTGTCTTCTTTGCCACTAAGAAGAGACGGTTGTAGAAGCCCGGGGTTTGATGGTCCAGGACTTTGACTACCGCTCCCTTTTCTAGTAAGAGAGACACTTCCTGTTTCAATGCTCGTCTCTTGTCTTCCTCTCTGTACCTGGGGGAGAGATCAATGGGAGATGTTGCTAGAGGGGGTTTTCGTACAAACGGGATCTTGTACCCCTCTCTGAGCAACTTCACAGATTGTACATCTGTGCCTCTTCTCTCCCAGGTCTGCCAGAAGTTCTTGAGTCTGGCTCCCACTGCTGTCTGAAGAAGCTGGCAGTCAGACTCTGCCTTTAGAGGACTTGGTTCCTTTCTTCTTTCCACGTCTCCCTTCGGCACGAGCACCTCCTCTGCTGGAGGCTCTGCCACGAAAGGGCGGAATAAACCGGGACGCTGGAGTGTCCATCCTTGGTCTAGCTGACAAGGTAGGCAAAGGGGTGGCTTTGCGAGCAGAGGACGCAACCAGATCATGAGTATCCTTCTGTATCAAAGAAGCAGCTATCTCCTTAATCAAGTCCTCTGGAAAGAGGCACTTGGAAAGAGGAGCAAACAGAAGTTCGGATCTTTGGCAAGGTGTAACTCCAGCTGACAGGAAAGAGCAAAGGTTCTCACGCTTCTTGAGGACTCCGGACACGAAAGATGCAGCAAGCTCATTAGATCCGTCACGTACGGCCTTGTCCATGCAGGACATGATGAGCAATGAAGTCTCTTTCTCTGTCGGAGAGATCTTCCTGCTTAGAGCTCCCAGACACCAGTCTAAAAAGTTGAAGACCTCGAAGGCTCTAAATATCCCTTTCAAAAGGTGGTCCAGGTCCGAAGATGACCAACATATCTTTGAGCGTCTCATGGCTAGCCGGCGGGGAGAGTCTACAAGACTTGAGAAGTCGCCCTGGGCAGAGGCAGGAACTCCCAAGCCGAGAACTTCTCCCGTGGCATACCAGACGCTCGATCTAGAAGAGAGTCTAGCAGGGGGAAACGTAAAGGCTGTCTTCCCTAGACTCTTTTTGGACTGCATCCATTCTCCTATCACTCGTAAAGCTCTCTTGGACGAGCGGGCGAGGACGAGTCTAGTAAAGGCAGGCGAGGATGACGGCATACCTAAAACAAACTCTGACGGAGGAGAGCGCGGAGCCACAGACACAAACTGGTCCGGAAACATCTCTTTGAACAGTGCTAAAACCTTCCTAAAGTCCAAAGAGGGTTGCGTAGACTTAGGCTCGTCAAGATCCGTATGTGGTTCATCTACGTGAGCGGCACCATCATCATCAGAAAGACCATCATCCGAGTATTGAGGAGGAAGCGGCAATGGAGTAGGTAACGGCTGGTTAGCTGAGTCCGGTCGCACGGGTGCATGCGTGACTGAGCCGGACGCAACGTCATGGAACTGTTGCCCAGTCTGTGAGCTGGCAACAACCATAGCAGCGCGGGGACGCACAGCGTCTACTCCAGACTGTCTAGCCTGATGTGGGTGAGCAGTGGCAACCACACTGGGTTGCGGAGGTTGACGCACCGCGTCAAAACAAAACAACTCTGGCGGTTGTTGTACCTCACGAACGTCAACGGAAGGCTCCGTGCGTCGCTGAACGTCAACATGCGGCTGGCAGGGCACACTGGAACGCATGGGTGGCGGAACTCTCTCAACTGGAGTGCGCAAGAAGGTCGCCTCAGCGTCCACAGGACGCACAACCGAGTGTGTGATTGGTTGTAGGCAAGAGGCTGTACTAGCTGGTGCAGCAGCAACCTTCTCCGCACGCAAGTCCTGCATCAGAGACGTTAATTGGGACTGCATGCTCTGCAGCAAAGACCACTTAGGGTCTGCAGGAGCAGGTGCGGCGACAGACGGTGTAACTGTCTGAGGCGGTACCGCTTTACCTCTCTTAGGAGGTGAGCAGTCATCTGATGACTGCAGCGAGTCCGAACTGACCCAGTGGCTACAACTGGGCCGTTGGACTTGCGCGGAAGGGACCGACTTGCGCTTCAACGGTCGTGAGACCTTGGTCCATGGTTTCTTGCGAGAAACCTCTTCCGCAGACAAGGTATAAATGGGCTCTCTCGTCTTTGTGTGGTGGGGGCGATCTTGGGTAGATACGCCCGAAACCACAGAGGGAACGTCTGTTCGCTGATTAAAGCCTCTCGAACCTATTTGTCGTACGACATTGCTTCTCCCCTGGACTTGGGAGCTTGCAAGAGGTCCCGGACTAGGACGACGACAGGCACGAACAGACGAACCCTCAAGCGCAACACTATCCACAACACTATCACTCACTTTTTCACTTCCCACTGCACTTTTACACTTCAGCTCCTTGACATCTGCCATGAGCTGATTACGGTCACTAGCCAGTGATTCAACTCTCTCACCCAGAGCTTGGATGGCACGCATCATATCAGCCATCGAAGGTTCCTGAGTGCCAGAAGGGGGGTTAGGAGCAACCACTACAGGGGAAGGAATAGGTTGTGGGGCATGAGGAGAGGAAATGTCAATAGATCGAGAGGAACTTCTCCTACTCTATCTCTCTCTAGCCTACGTGTATATTTTTGGAATTCGATAAAATCGAATTCCGAAAGCCCAACGCACTCCTCACATCGATCTTCCAATTGACAGGTTTTATCCCGACAATTGGAACAAACAGTGTGAGGGTCGATAGAGGCCTTCGGAAGACGCCTTGAACAGTCCCTAGCATTACACTTCCTAAATTTTGGGACTTGAGAAGGGTCAGCCATTTTGAATTGGTCAAAGGGGAATTCAAAAACTATCCAAAGTCATCAACATATAATCCGTAATCAACAAAAGAATGCAAGGATTTTTGAAGAGAAAGCCTGCACAGCGAAAGCTCAAAACTAGAATAGTGTACTTCACCAAATAGTTGTGAAAACAAATCCAGTTAGCAACAGCGAATTAGTAGGTCTTGCCGGTAGCACGACAGAGAGAAAATTGAGTTCTTTGTTTACATTGAGTACTGGGTACTTGGACGACAGATGGCGCTGTTGGGCACACCCGCAACCTGTATAGCGATCGCTGGCGAATTTCTTCCGTAGAGTTTTCTGTCGAGCAACAGAGTTGCAGCTATTATAATCACCGGCTAAGTTAAATATTGAAAAATTTATTTTAATGTTACTGTTCTTAAAATATTCTATTTTTCCCTGTTTCCTTTCCCAACAGTGCTATTTTCCCTGTTGGAGCCCCTGGGCTTATAGCATCCTTTTTTTCCAACTAGGGTTGTAGCTTAACAAGTAGTAATAATAATAATAATAATAATAATAATAATAATATAGTAATAGTAAACACAAATACATTACATAGTCATTATGTTCCTCACCAGAAAGGACAATTGCTAACAAAAACCTTAAATTACATAAAAGAAAAGTTGAAAAAAAAACACTATTCCTAGGAATATCACCAATACATGTGCAAAGATCTTCAACATCCACTCTCCATAGACATATGCGTATCCCTTGGGTATATCCGGATCCGCTACAGTCATTATCAAATAGTGATAACAATAATTATTAAGTATGGCCGTAATATGCAAAGAAATCACAAGAAAATAACATCATCATCAAACATAATGAAATAACTTTTAATGTCTTCAAACAGCTGTATCACAAATCAATGCACATCATCATCAAACAGTTAACCAACTGTATTATACTACGAAAAAGTATCATAATCAAGCAAGGCTCTATTCCTCCATTCAGAACACGTCTACAGGCCTCTACATGTAATTATGCAAAATCAACAAAATGGAACTATAGTTAATTCTTTTTAGTGAGGCAGAATTGCACTGACTCGCAGGGGTCCTTTTAGCTCGGAAAAGTTTCCTAATAGCTGATTGGTAAGGCAAAAATACTTCCGACCAATCAATTAGCTGTTAGGAAACGTTTTCTGAGCTAAAAAGGCACCCCTGCGGATCGGTGCAAATCTCCCTCACTAAACAGAATTGACAACAGTATAACTCATTCGGGTGATACCTGTACTCTCCATGAAGTAAGGCATGCCCCCCCCCCCCCCCCAACAATCACTCCCACTGCTGGAGTGTTCCCCAAACCCCCATTTCCATTGCGTGGATTTATGTGGAGGTCATCCTCAAAGCATCTTGCTTTGAAGGCAACAAAGCATCATCTACCGAGATAGGTTTCACCAGCATAAAGAATCTGGTCTCCTTTCTCCCCCTCAACTGGGGTCAGGTAGGGCACCGAAAAGAGTTACAACAAAACACCAGTCCCACCAAACGGTGAACAGACAAAACTAATCCTCAATAACTACAATAGCAATATCCAAAATTCCCTAGTTGTTATCTGTAACTATCAACCTTCAACAAGGGACATCAAAAACCTTTAAGGACACCTCAACACCCAAGTACAGAAAGTCTCTCCCTCTCTCTCTCTCTTGCACGCTTTCCTTAAGCTATGATGACATCGTCATCTGGGCTATGTTTTCAAACTCTCCAGATGCTCAATCGTTCAAACTCCAAACTGGGTAAACTGCTGACACATCCTTTGTGTTGGCAACTGCTTTCTGGCACAAGTTTCGAAATAGAAGCATGCACTTCACACAAATTACTTTTCACAACACTCAGGTACTCTTATTTTATGTTGCCTCATCTCTTTCGCTTATACTCAAACTAGGCTGAACTCAAAATCTGTCAAACACCAAACAACAACTAGTCTAGTACATTTATTCATCCAAATTTGCTATACAATACGCAAAAAAGGGCTCTTGCATTTGCAACCCATCAGAGATAACTAATTTGAAATCAAAACTTTCTAGTGCAATTAAGGATGGGGAAAATGATTCCGATCAGATCTACGTTGAAACTAAAACCATAAAAAATATGACAAGGTTGAAAACATAAATTTAAGTTAAAACTGCACAGCTTACAATTTTGCTTAAGCTAAACTATACACAAATCATGTTAAAGTTTAATCAGAACAACAAAGATCCTTCGTAACCTGTCACAGTGGTTCAATAACTAAATTCTCTTTAATCGATTTCCAAAAAAGAAAAAACTTTTACTTCCCTAAGGTATTTAAAGGATAAACTATTCTAACTGTTTTACGCACAACAGCTGAAATAATGAATAACTAAAACACACATATTTCAATTTCCATGGCTAACCAAAGAAACACATTCAGCATGAGCCTATAATACACTTACACAGATGATTGTACGCTAACACAATTCTTCACGCACAGGAATTACATGGGTTGAATCAATTGACTCATTTTTTTCTGCCATCAAAATCTTTTGCAAAGGATGAAGTTTCCTATACTTACAGCACAAACAGCTCAGATTCTACCTTCTTCCATTAGCCACTTGACATTTCCACAATTTTTACACAAATCTCGTAATTTTCTCGCATTACTTATCTAGCACAGAACTTATAAAAACATCAGAAAAAGAAACAACTTAAGAACTTATAGCATGCAAACAAAAACAAAAATTAAAACTGAAAAATAAAAATGAACGCTCAAAACCTTAAAATTATAGATACAACAGGGTAATATGGCATAGACAAAACTATGGAAACAGAAAAAAAAAACATAATAGAAAACAACATGGCGTGTACAGTAACGAAAGTCTTTTTGCTTCCAGACTAGTTACTGAAACTTACTTAAGTCAGCAAATCAACTAACTAGCCTCTTAATACTGTCCTTAAATGGACATAAAGTCATAAAATACTCAAATTCTTACAAACAAAATTATCTTTCTCGTACTTTGATACAAGAATGTTTTTATTTTTTCCTAACACAATCCGACATAAAAACATGTTCCTTTTTCTATTCAGACATCAATTAATTACTGAGGGGCAATGGTATGGCTACTCATATTTCAATCTCTAACTCCAATTTTATCCTGATCATCTGATCCCCTTATGTTAATCAGTTAAAGAAACACTTATATTCACCCACTAAGTGTATTTTGGATTTTTCCTTATTCCTACAATCATTGGTTATTGTCTCGGTTCCTTTTTCTGTTTCTCAGTGAATTAGAGTTTAATGCTAGACCAAGCTATTTTCAAACACAAACGTCACATACTTGTAAATTGAGTGACAGTCAAATATAGTTCTTTTGACAACTGAAACAAAATTTTAGGTCATCTTTTTGTTTTATGGCTCTACATTGTTGTTCAGAAAGTTGTCAGATGGGTGATTATTGCTGAAACATGACAATTGTATTTACTAAAGCCTAACTATCACAAATTTTATAATTACTGTGTCACACATATCTGTTTTTACACATATTCCAAACATTTGCTTTATTCATCAAACACCAAATGAAAAAGTCTACGGCAACTTGTTCACCTTTGTTCGTTCATTTCTCAAATTTTTCATGTTAAATATTTATTCTCACGAGTTTAAAGAAACGGACAGACCTTAGTAAGAAATCAAATTCTCTCCTTTCTATCATGTTGCCAGATAGTACCTAATAACAACCAATTCCTTACTTGTCACGATTTTTCAAAATGCATAATTCTCTACGGAGCTGAAAAACCAAGTTTTAATTCTGACTTCTAAGTCAAACAAATTACATTACTTGTCAAAATATTAAATTTATTTTCAATGCCAAACAGCTAACATACGATGCCTTCTTCAGACAGCAGTTGTGACGTCATAATGATTTACTCAGATTATTCTCACACTCATCATTCATTTCATTCATTTTCATATAAACTCAAAGCAACCGGTCTTTTAATTTCCCAGTACATTCATGCCCTCTGTTAACTCATTTGAAGTTACTTTCTTAAAATAATTTGTTAACAATGACTGGTGTCATCAATCAGACCGAAACATTAGTGAACAAATCACTTATGAAACACAGTAACTACTGTAAATGCAAGGTCTTTAAATTGCACACATGACAGACTACTAATTACTTAAACTGTTGGCAACTGAAACTACTACAGCTATCATGTTAACAAAATTGTCTTTACAAATCCAGATGATCCTCAGACAAAAAATGACAAACAACAGTTTTACGCTTTCTTTTAAAGCATTTTATAACAAATTAAGTAGGCTACTAATCATCAGGAATACAGTGTGTGATGTAAGAACAAATATTCAATGTACCTAAATTACAATTCTTTCTCCCTAATTTTACTAAGTACATGCTTAAAGAGGACATCAAAAAAACTTCACAGATCACATCCTAGGACTGAATTACAAACATCCCACTATTTCAATTATGACTAAAACATTTCTTCTCTCGAATTAAATAACTTATCATTGTTAACAGAGTTATTTAAACATGTGACCCTACTTTTTTTCCCAAAAAACACATTTAACACGTTTGGCAACGAAGGTCTCAAATAACAAAAACAAACTACTTTAAACCAAGAAACCATGCAGTGAAAATTCATAGTTTACAAATGGTAAAAAACAATTTCTTTGCTATCCACACAGCAACAAAGTCAATACCATTTTCTTTTCTTTTAAGAAAAAAAAATCAATCTTTACTCGAAGAGTTAACACTAAAAACATTTTACTCGACATGTTACTTTCTTCAATCAAAACTAGTGTTCTTTCATTTTACTTTAACATTACGTAAAGAAAATGGAATTACAACTTCTTTACTCTACACACTTTTACAAAATCTTATAACATAATCGTTAATCCTAGAACTACAGATTTTGTACAACGTTACTTAACTTATGCGTGGGTTGATTGCTGTGGGTCGCCTTGTGTCCCTTGTCCTACAGTTGCTGTCTGGGACCTCTTCTAATTTTCGGGATAGACCTTGGCTTTCATGGGCGGCCCATGTCTTTCATAGCCCCCGCTGCTCTTGATTCGACAAAGAAGTCCTCCATAGTTGGGGCATTTACAAGCACGCCAACTACTGCTAATGATCGGCTGATAGGACCCCATAGAAGGGTCCTGACCAGCCATCTCGGATGACAAGTTTAGATGCTGTTGCTCCCGCGACAGGAAACTGAACATATCGTCAATTGTGGGCATACCGTCATTGTTTCCCACAGGAACATTGTTGTGTCATCGTCAATTGTGGGCATACTGTCTTCGTTTCACACAGGAACATTGTTTGTGTCGTCCTCTTGGGGACGAGTGTGTTTCCTAACAAATGGTTCCTCCCTTGGGCGTCGTCAGTTCCGGCCCGCCTGTCTAGGTAGAAAGGCGCTAAGGTCTCTTCCCTGTGGGTCCTCCGTGAGTGACTGGTTCACGCTACTCCTCCTGGATGCTACTATTCTCGACCTCATCGTCAGGATTTTTTCTTATTTTTTCTAAGGACATCCATTCGTCCTTTATCTTCTTTCGTTATGCTTTTTAACTGACTTTTTTTTTAGTTTTCCTTTCCTCTTCTCCCGAGATGTCTATTTCTTGCTTCTTGTGTCATTCTTTCTTATTTCATCGTTGTTTACGTCTAAAGTCAATTTTTGGTAGCTGTGGCACTCTGTCTTTTGCTCATTATTACACTTATCTTTAATCCTCTTTATCCTACCGTAAGGCCACTAATTTTTGTCACTACATGGCAATTAAATAATGAATGATGAGAGGCACTGAATTAGACCACTTTTACATAGTAGGAGGATTTATTGTCTAATTTTCACCGAAACATGAGCAGAAATCTTCTTCAAAGAGAATAAAGGATTAATGTACATCTTAAACATAACTCTAAGTATTTCTAATTAAATAACAAAGGAAATATAAGTCTCTCACTGACTTTTAAATTATTGGAACAGTTTATCGCAAAATGATCATAATGATAGTTAACAATGAATCACTTTCAATTTACAGACACACACAGGGAGAACACTTAGAAAGGAAACAGCTATATGAATAAGATTGTTACAATACAAAAGGACAGTTATTAGGTGTCGGGTTGCGTAGCGACGCCAACCATGGCTGGTGGGCCTACTATTGGTTGCCCACTCGCGACTTGAGCTTGAGCTGAACTCGAACTTAACTAACTAATCTTGGCTTCCCAGCAGTTTTTATGGGGTGCATATTGTAGGGGGGTATGAGGGCTTGTCTGGACTCTGGGTAGTGGTGGCAGGTGATGCAACTGCATCAGGCCGGTACTTGCCTCCTTTCCGTCCCCTCCCCCCGCTGTATCTGTTGACATGGAAAGAGATTCGGGACACACAGTGATCAATCTATTCTGAAGAAGTGTTTTAATTCTTTTATTCTACCTTGTTTTGAGTATTGTTCTCCTGTCTGGTCTTCAGCTGCTGATTCTCATCTTAATTTGTTGGACAGAAACTTACGGTCTATTAAATTTCTTATTCCTGATCTAGATATTAATCTCTGGCACCGTCGATCAATTAGTTCATTATGCATGTTGCATAAGATTTTTCATAACTCTGACCATCCTTTACATTCAGATCTCCCTGGACAATTCTATCCTGTTCGTAATACTAGGCAGGCAGTTAATTCTAATAGCCAGGCCTTCTCCATCATAAGACTCAATACTACGCAGTACTCTAGAAGTTTTATTCCAGCTGTTACCAAGTTGTGGAATGATCTTCCTAATCGGGTTGTTGAATCAGTAGAACTTCAAAAGTTCAAAGTTGGAGCAAATGCTTTTTTGTTGACCAGACGGACATGAGTCTTTTTATAGTTTATATATGACATTTTTGTTGTTGACGTTGTTAATAGTTTATATATGATATATCTCTTTTGACATTACTTTTTTTAGAATGATTTATTGTTAATTTGTTCTCTTCAGTTATTTATTTCCTTATTTCCTTTCCTCACTGGGCTATTTTTCCCTATTGGAGCCCCTGGGCTTATAGCGTCTTGCTTTTCCAATTAGGGTTGTAGCTTGGATAGTAATAATAATAATAATAATAACACGTGCTTGGGTCAGCAGATACCTAACAAAGAGGAAAGCTGTTTAAACTGATTCCCACACTTCCCATGAATCGTGGAGAGGTCATAGGTCGACAACTGCCGCACTACTTTCTGTGCATTTAAATTAACCCAGTTGATATCTTCATTTTTATCCCCTTATATGTGACACCCCACGCCACCACCCGGTAACTAGTGGTTAGGGTGGTTATCATTCGCTAAGAATTATCATGGCTTGTCTTTCAGCTTCGCCGAAAGTGTAACCCTATAAATAGTGCAAGGTTTGCATTTGTGTTGGAACAAATACAAAATGCAATACAGTAATCAGAATTTCAAAAACTCCAAGCCAGAAGCCATGAGTTGCACTCTGTAACATGAGGTATAACTGTACGTAATAATCATGCACACCAAACAACTTACAAAACACCTGAAGATGACATACAAACAATATACTTTTAAAGTTTAAAGGACGCTCATGAATGCCAGAAGGAAGGGACAGTGACAATGCCCTAGCTAGCAGGACAATGCCCTAGCTAGCAGGACAATGCCCTAGAAAATGACTATATATACATATGATCAGTGCCCATGCCCTTTCTCAGCCCAAGCTATGACCAGCGAGGGCAAGGCAATGGCTGCTGATGACTCAGCAGGTAGACCTATAGGCTCCCCAAATCCCACATCCTTAGCTCACAAAGATGGTGAGGTTGTGGACACTAAAGAAACTATCGAGTTTGAGTGGAAATTGAATCTCAGTACGGCTAGCACTAGGCAGGGACGCTTCCAATAGGCCACAACCCTATAAAGAGCAACATAGAATGGGGAAAACATACCTTGAAATTAATGGGATCAGACAGTATTGTTACATCAAAATTCTGCCCTCTTGCTAGAGCAATACTACTAGTGGCTTCCTCTTGACCCCATCCTGCGGCTCGAGTAAAAGCGTTCCTCCCAATAATACCCTCCGCAATTCGACCATACATGCAAAGACCTATCTCGTCTGTTGGGTCTCCAGTTGGACCAGATTGAAACTTCAGTATAAAGCTGGACCAAAGGAGAAAAAAAAATCAATACACTACTAAAACAACAAGTCCATATGTTACTACTGTTCAATATGTTATTTCATAAATTTGTTATGAACAGTATGAAATATATCCAATGTATTCATCAAGATTACAATAATTAAATACGTACTATCAAGTACAAACTCCACACATTATTGTTAATACAAAATATTTACAGCAAAAAATCTTAGGATAGTGTTGGATTTGTGATTCCTTGAGAAATGTCATTAAATATAATGGTCCAAAGGATTCCATAAGTTTTGAAGGCAGATATGGACAGATAATAAGACTTGTGAATGTTGAAAGAATATTATCAATGCAATTTAAAGTCTATGAAGAAGGATTTCCTTATTATCAACAGCACAATTACAAAAACCACACAGTATGACAATGTACAGATTATCAACTGATATACATAAAAAACACAAGCAATGAATGACATGTTGCCAGGAACTAACAAGGTAACTAGGATTAAAGGCCATTAAAAACAATTCTATCAAACTAAAATCTGTATAAAAAAATCACAAATTTTAAGTCACTTTTAGTTTTCCTAAATATAAAAACTTGAGTCCTTTCATTGAAAATTAATTTAAGCGCAGCTGGAGCTTGGCAGTTAAAACTTATAAAGAGGAGTTAGCAGTAGCTGGTAATTACTGATGGTTGGCAGGGAAGTCATTTTGATTGCATCTGGGACTTTTGGGGAAGGTAATGGCAGGAAGTTGAATTAAAGGACTCATGTTTGTAGTTAAGAAAAATACGAAATGCTTTCAAAATTTGTGATTTGTTCCTACACAAATACAAATCGTTCTTTAATATGAGACTATTACTTGGGTGGGAGGAAGTCCTATTTCCAAAACGGCTGACTAAAACCCCAGAAACGCTAATCTCAGATCTGAAAAGGTGCAAAGAATAGCATCCTAGACACATCACGAACTAGGATAAAAAATACTGTCAGGTTCATGGTCCAGACAACCAAGGGTGTTGCAAAAAAAAAGAAAAAAAAAATTATTTTAAAACAATTTTTATTTTTCCTAACGATAAAAACCTTGAACTCTTTATTGGAGAATATACTTTCAGTAAAGCTGAAAGAATACCCATAGGCCTTTTAGCAAGGTATAACTACCCCAGCGCTAGTTACCAGGGGGTAGGGGGTAGTACCAGCTACCCCACTCACACACACACTTGTGTTGTCACATCACTTTTGATTGCAGGCAGGACTTTCAGAGGGATAGGTGATGGAGAAACAAATTTATATAAAGAGCTCAAGGTTTGTATCCTTAGGAAAAATACAAATTACTTTAAATTTGTCATTTGTTCCGACACTAATACAAACCCTTCCACTCTTTATTAGGGAAGACTCACAACTAAGGTGGGTAGATGTCCTCACCAAATGGCTGGTTTTTGACCCGGGGTTTCCAACTGTGCTATGCACGCCTAAAGAGGAAACCCTGACACCTCACTAAAACTCTGTGCAATAACACGTTTTAAAGACCTGAGTAATCTGCGTGATTGTGTCGTACTAGCAATATTTAATTCATCTATAGAAGAATTCTCAGAAGTCATAGTGTGGAGGATTAATTTTTGTTTTTATTTATTTTTTGTTTGCCAAATCCAGAGAGAGAGAGAGAGAGAGAGAGAGAGAGAGAGAGAGAGAGAGATATATTGTGTCAGCGAGCAAAAGGTAGATAGTGTATTGATTGTTTGTTGTGAGAAAGACTGTTGGTATAAATGAGATTGATTGTTTATGTTTTTAGCTAGGTTACGACAGTGGTGAATGTCTTGGGTGAATGGCTTTTTTATTTGACTGCTGCTAGAGGCAGTGTTGTGTGTGAATGCTGGATTTACTTTATTTTTATTACCAGCGTGGAAGTGTTCAATTATTTCGAAAGTAAGTAGAATTTTTATATTTGCTTGTCGTGATTGTGAATGATAGAAACAGTTTTGCAGGCCGTAATGCCTCCTTTGGGGAGAAATTTTATGTGAATTTGATTGTTGACGACCTGGCTTGTTTAAGGAACTTGATACGACTGCTCAGATTTGGAATGAATTATTGATGACCTGGATTGTTTAAGGACCTGATTGGATTGCTCTGTGGATCTTGATGAAATAGATGCTGTAACAATCCAGCCCAGTTGAAGGAATTTGTTTGGCTTGATGATGATGATGATGATTAATGCAATTGTGTATTATTATTTGTCAGTGTTACGGTAGCTACAGAGTTGTGGTTGGGCTATAAATGGACTATTGGCCCTTGTGTGGACAAAGAGGTCCACACATAAACAAATACTGTATTGGTTTTAGTGTGCGGTGTAATTTTAAGTTTGTTAGGGCTTTTTGGGTTTATATGAATGGTGTTTTGGTTATTATATATTTAGTGTTAAGTTTTGATTAGTTTTAAGTGTTTATTTTGATTGTGGATGGTTTATGATTAATTTTTAGTTTAAGAAATATAGTTTTAAGGATATGTTTTGTTTTCGTTTCCCTTCAGTCTATGAGTCCAGTTTATGATAAAGTAAGGGGGAAGTTTGTGTTGCAGAGACAATTGTCTGTTAGAGTGATTCAGGAGGTGGGGGTTGTCCTTGCGACATCCCGCCACATTGTTTTGGCGCCAGAACAGGGACTGCCGAGGTGGGATTGATAGCTGGACTCTTAGACGAAGGACTGAATAGGATAAGATATTAAGAGTTAAGACTGAAAATGGAAGAGCAGAACAAATTATTAAGGGAGGAATTGTGGCTGAGTAAGGAGCGTAAGGAGAAGTTGCTGCATGAGAATAAGAGGTTAAGTTGTGAGAATGAGGAGATGCGAAAGGAACGGAAAGTGCTAAAGGGAACTGTAGCGAGAGTGGAAGAGGGTGTTGAGATAAGGATGTGTGAGAATGAGGAACAAATGGAAGCTATGATGGGGCAGGTAATGGGAATGATAAAAATGTACATGGGTGAAGGTGCAGTCGGAGTGTCCTCAGCTTCAGGTAAAGGGTTGATAGTGGAAGAGAAGGCTGAGGTAAGTGATAATGGGAAAGGAAGTGATAGTGATAGAAATAGTGATAGTGAAGTTAAAGGGACCAAGTATAGTAAGGATGAACAGAAATGTGAGAGGAAAGATAAAAGGAAAGGTAAAAGTAATGAGAAGAGGGAAAAGAAGAAAGGTCAGTATGAGAGTGAGGATGATCATGAATGGGTGAAAGTGGTAAGTAAAAAAAAGGGTAAGAAGGGAATGGTTAAGGATAGGAATTTAAGTGTTGAAGTGGATTCATTATATTCAAATGAGGAAGAAGGCAACAAGGGAGTAGGCAGTGAAGATAGTGAGAATGAAGTTGAAGTTTGTAAGACAGTGTTTATGAGAGAGGTACCCAGGTGTGAAAGGTTCAATGAGCATATTAGTAGGGATGTGTATGATTTTTTTTAGGGAGTATGAGAGGTTGTCAGGATAAGTATGGTGATAGTAAGAGAGTTTGGGCTAGGGAGTTAGGAGAATATTTGACTGGGTATTTGTTGACGATGTATGGTGTGATAATGAGTGTAGGGGATGTTGATTACGAAAGTGTGAAAAAGAGAATAATTGAGCAGGTGAAACGTATGAAAGGGAGTGTTAGATATAAGCGTAAGAATGATTTTGATGAGACACAGATAAATGTAGAAGCGATATCGATGTGTGTATGTAGGTTGGAAACTTTAGCTAAGAAGAAGTATGGGGATGAAGGCATAAATGAGAATAAGGAATTAATGAAGGAAGTTTTTGGCTACTGTACCTGAGAATGTTGCTGAGTTTATTAATTTGAAACAGAAGGAGAAAATGAGGTGGACGAAGGAAAGATTGACATGGGATGATATTTTAGAGATAGTTGAGGATTACGAGTTAGATAGATGTATGAAAGAGAGTAAATCTGTGAGTGTAAGAACTGGAATGGAGGAAGGTGTGCCGGAATTTGTTAGTTTTAGAGATGCTGTTATGAGAGGACCAATGAGGGAAGCTAGGGTTTGTAGAAAGAAGGGATTAAGTCAGCCAGGATGTTCAGGAAACTAGTGTGTCAGAGGGTTCAACTGGGTGAGTCCTTCTGTGTGTGTGGAAGGAATAGGATCAATGTTCGTGAGAATGGGATGAATAATTGGTTGGAAATGTGTAAGTATGAACCTAGTATGCATGAGAAGTTAGGGCTGGAAAATAAACAATTAGTGTTAGTTGAATATAGGAAAAATAGGCGTTTGAAAGTTTTAAGTGAGGAGAAAATGTAAGGGAAATTTATAGGTATAGTAAAGAATACAAATATGCATGACAAGGGTGTAAATGTACAGGTGAGTGTTGAAGATAAATGTGTTAATACAGATGAATCATGGCTGAGTATGAATGATACTTATAGTGTGAGGCTTTTCGTTAGATGATGTAAAAGAAAGAATGAACAACGCATGAGTGAGAGATAGGAAAATGATAAGTAGCATGAATGAATCTTTTGCTAAAGTTGAGAATGTTTTTGATGAAACGGATGAACTGTTTACAGAAATGAGTGTAATTTTGGGGCCAGATGAGAATGAGGTAGATAGGATTGTACATGATATATTAGATGATAGGAATAGTGTTAATGTAGCGAATGATTGTGATAAGGAAGACGTGAATGAGAGAGTGTATGAAGGCCCAGTTGCTCGGAGTAGAGGTCCTGTTCCCGACTGCGACTGGGTTATGAAAAAAATAATGTAAGTGGTTGTGTGAAAATGTAGAAGCATTTGGCAAAGTAAGGGGGGGAGGAATGTAGAGGATTAATTTTTGTTTTTATTTATTTTTTGTTTGCCAAATCCAGAGAGAGAGAGAGAGAGAGAGAGAGAGAGAGAGAGAGAGAGAGAGAGAGAGATATATATTGTGTCAGCGAGCGAAAGGTAGTTAGTGTATTGATTGTCTGTTGTGAGAAAGACTGTTGGTATATATGAGATTGATTGGTTATGTTTTTAGCTAAGTTACGACAGTGGTGAATGTCTTGGGTGAATGGCTTTTTTATTTGACTGCAGTAAGCGTCAGTTCTGTGTCCTTTGAATGCTGGATTATAATTCTTATTCTTTTACCAGCGTGGAAGTGTTGATTTATTTTCTGAGCCGTAATTCCTCCTTTGGAGAGAACTTAGTTTTGAATGTTGCTCAACCGTTGATGACCTGGCCTGTATTACGATTATATTTAGAATGCTCTTTGGATTTAGATAAATGTTGATGACCTGGACTGGATGAACTTTCGATTGCTGTTATTGATGATGATGATGATGATGATGATGACATCCAGGACCCCAATTAGGGAGGCAGTGGTGGCATATTGCCACACAGTTTAATCTGTTAATCACAGATTGATGGTTGTGTCGTGAAAGACAGTTCGGCAGTTTGTGAATGACTGTGTTGCAAATAACATATGTTACAAATTTTGGTGTTGGTGAACTCGCAATATATGTATGTTTTGTTTTCATGTTTGGGTTGCAGTTAGTTTTGAGTTTTGTTAGGATTTATTTGATTGAGGAAAGGTGTTTTTTTTGTTAATTATATATTTAGTTTGTAAGAAATATAGTTTTAAGGTTATGTTTTGTTTTTATGTCCTTTTTGTCTAAGAGTCCAGTTTATGATAACGTAAGGGGAAGGTTTGTATTGAAGAGAAATTTGTCAGAGTGATTCAAGGGTGTGGAGTTTATTCTTGTGACATCTCGCCACAATAGGATTTTTTGAACCAACCATAGACATTACCCAAATCCCACCTCACAAAGGGGAATGGAGAAGTATATAGTTCTATACCAGGTTACACAAGGGAAATGGTTATACCTCCAGATAGTGAAAGTCATCTTTCAGAGTACCATAGGTACTGTTCCCCAAGGGAGGGGAAGATGGAAGAAAGAAGGTACCAGTCACTCTTATTCATCCCAGACTTGATTCCTGGTAATCTCTGCCCTCCACCATCTGCTACTTATCCATCACAGAGCTTGAGATCTTAAACCCTTTGTTGTGCAAGTACAAAGGAAAACCTCTCCCTGTTACTTTGGGTTATGTCACTGCAGCCAAGGGGCAGTGAAGGTCGTCTGATGCTTCCAAACGCCCACTAGAAGGTCCTGCATCACAGAGTAGTTTTTCTTGGCAGCCAGAGACGTACTAATGCCCTTAGCATTTTGATCTCTAGGTTTACACTTCTATGGAGGAGAATCAGGATTTGAGGCCTGGTCTAAGACCTCGCGAATCCATGCTGATATCAAAATCTTTATGAGACTCCTCTTAACCTTCCTCGTACTGTCGGATAATCCTTTCACACGGAAACGAGCTTTTGAAGTTTATTTGAAGTGACACCTCAGTGCCATATCTAGATATAGTAGCCGCTGATCTGGGTCCTCAGTTACGTTACAGTAATTCTCAATCAGGAGGGGTAAGAATCTCAAATTAGTTACTGACAGATCTTGAGTCTTGCTATAAATTCAGGGACAAAGCCATAGGATGGGAGAAATGTCGTAAGAAAGACCATGAAGTTCCCCAACTCACTTGGCTTTGGCGAAGCCAAGGCGAGTAGAAAAGAGTTTAGGGTCAGCAGAAGATCTGATGTCTGGCGTAACGGTTCTCAGGGAGCTCCTTAAGAAACTTTAAAACAATATCCACATTCCATGGAGGTGGTCCAACTTCTGATTAAGAGCAGATAAGCTCACAACTCCCAATAAAAAGAGACAACTCCAATGATAATGAGAGATTAACTCTTTTCAATCTAAAGCCAAAGGTCAAAGCTAACCAATAACCTTTACTGCCGATACTGAAAGGAGTTTCTTACTCCCAAAGCAACACAAGAGGAACAGCTATTGCTAGAATAGTGGTATCATAAAAAGGAGAGATATCCACTCCACGAACGACCAACGGACAACTGCCCAATTTCCCTGATACACTGCAGTAAAGATTCCCAGAGGCATTAGGGCCTCTTAGTGCAATGTATTACAAATCATATCTTTGCAGGGAGAGGCTGAAAAACCTTTCGGTGTACCTATATTTATATATATGTACATAAATATGTGCATACATACATACATATATATATATATATATATATACAGTATATATATATATATATGTATATATATATATATGTATATATGTATATATATATATATATATATATAAATGAAAATGGGTCAAAGCTGAGCAATAACCTTTACCGCCGATAATGAAAGGAGTTTCTTACTCACAAAAGCAACACAAGAAGAACAGCTATTGCTAGAATAGGGGTATAAAAAAAGGAGAGATATCCACTCCACGAACGAACAACGAACAAATGCCCACCTTGCCTGAAACACTGCAGCTGAAGATTCATAGAGGCAGTTTTTTTGCAATGTATTACCAAAACCTATCTTCACAGGGAGAGGCTAGAAAACCTTCTGGTGTACCTACATGTATATATATGTACATATAAATATATATATAATATATATATATATACATATATATATATATATATACATAATATATATGTATCTAAATATATATATATATATATATATATTTATATATATAAATACTGTATATATATATATATATATATTTATATATATAAATACTGTATATATATATATATATATATATGTATATATATATGTGTGTGTATATATATAAGTATATATATATATAATATATATATACAAAAATATATATCTATATACAAAGGCACTTCCCCATTTTGGGGGGTAGCCAATACCAAACAAATGGAAAAATGGGGACTTTTCCTTTCTATGCTGCTCCCAGTCTGATGAGGGACTCAACCGAGTTCGGCTGGTACTGCTAGGGTACCACAGCCCACCCTCCCCCGTTATTCACCACAGATGAAGCTTCATAACGCTGAATCTTCTACTGCTGGCTACCTCAGCGGTCAATCAAGGAGACCGGAGGAAGCAGCAGGGCTTACCGGAACTGTGTCACAATCACTCGCCATTCATTCCCATTTCTAGCACGCTCTCTTGCCTCTCTCACATCTATCCTCCTATCACCCAGAACTTTCTTCACTCCATCCATCCACCAAAACCTTGGCCTTCCTCTTGTAACTTCTCCCATCATCTCTTGCATTCATCACCTTCTTAGGCAGACAGCCATTTTCCATTCTCTCAACATGGCCAAACCACCTCAACATAATCATATCCTCTACAGTTGCTAACTCATTTCTTACACCCATTCTCACCCTCACTACTTCATTCCTAACTTTGTCTACTCAAGATACACCAGCTATACTCCTCAGACACTACATCTCAAACACATTTAATTTCTTCTCTCTCCCACACTTTCATTCCCAACAACTCCGATCCATACATCACAGTTGGTACAATCATTTTCTCATACAGAACTCTCTTTACATTCATGCCTAATCCTCTTTTCTTTACCACTCACTTCACTGGCCCCAAACACTTTGCATTCTTCATTCACACTCTGACGTACATCTGCTTCCACTCCACCATTGCTACAACAACAGACCCCAAGTACTTAAACCGATCTACTTCTTCAAGTAACTCTTCATTCAACATGATATTCAACCTCGCACCACCTTCCCTTCTCGTACATCTCATAACCTTACTCTTACCCACATTAACTCTCAACTTCCTTCTCTTACAAACTCTTCCAAATTCTGTCACTAATCGGCCAAGCTTCTCTTCCGAGTCTGCAACCAGTACAGTATCATCCGCAAACAACAACTGATTTACCTCCCATTCATGATCATTCTAGTCTATCAGTTTCAATCCTCGTCCCAGCACTCGAGCATTCACCTCTCTCACCACTCCATCAACATACACGTCAAACAACCATGGTGACATCACACATCCCTGTCTCACTTCAAACCAATCGCTCACTTAATTTCCTATCCTAACACACGCCTTACTTTCTTCGTATAAAATTTTCACTGCTTGCAGCAACCTTCCACCAATTCCGTATAACGACATCGCATTCCATATCGCTTCCCTATCAACTCTATCATACGCTTTCTCCAGATCCATAAACACATCATACACTTCCTTACCTCTTGCTAAATATTTCTCACATATCTGCTTCATTGTAATAATCTGATTCATACAACCCCTACCTCTTCTAAAACCACCCTGTACTTCTGAGATTACATTTTCTGTTTTATCCTTAATCCTATTAATCAGTACTCTACCATACACTTTTCCAACCACAATCAACAAACTAATACCCCTTGAATTACAACACTCATGCACATATACCTTACCCTTATGTAGTGGTACAATATACACACAAACCCAATATACTGGTACCATTGACAACATAGAAAACATATTAAACAATCTCACCAACCATTCAAGTACAGTCAAACCTCCTCCCTTTAACATCTCAGTTCTCACGCCATCCATAGCAGGTACTTTTCATATCCTCGTTTCATCTAGTGCTCTCCTCACTTCCTCTCTTGTAATCTCTCTCTCATTCTCCTCTCCCATTACTGACACCTCAACACCTGCAACAGCAATTATATCTGCCTCACTATTATCCTCAACATTCAATAAACTTTCAAAATATTTTGCCCACCTTTTCCTAGTATTCTCGTCTTTTAACAACCTTCCATTTTCATCTTTCACTGTCTCTTCAATTCTCGAACCAGCCTTCCTTACTCTCTTCATTTCTTTCCAAAACTACTACTTATTCTCTTCATATGAACGACCCAATCCTGACCCCAACTCAGGTCAGCCGCCCTCTTTGCTTCAGTTACCTTGCATTTCACTTCCACATTTTTCTCTCTATCTTTCATACTTCTCTACACTATTTCTCTGCAACCATTCTTCAAATGCCCTCTTTTTCTCTTCCACTTTTACCTTCACTCCTTCATTCCATCATTAACTACCCTTCCTCATGCTGTCTCCAACAATCTTCTTGCCACACACATCACTTGCAATCGCAACAAAATTTTCTTTGACTAACTTCCACTCCTCCTCTAAATTACCAGTTTCTCTCACTTTCACGCTGTCATGTGCCATTTTTAACCTTTCTTGATATTCACTTTTTACCTCAAGTTTTATTAACTCTTCAACCCTCACAAACTCCCTTTTACATCCCCCCACTCTTTTGCTACAACTAATTTTCCTTCCAACAAAAAATTATCAGAGATACCGTTAGCCATACCCCTAAACACGTGCACGTCTTTCAATCTTCCAAACATTCTTCTAGTTATCAACACATAATCCATCAAAGCCCTTTCTACCAATCTTCCATTTACCACTCTTATCCATGTATACTTGTTTTGATCTTTCTTTTTGAAAAATCTAGAACTTATCAACATCTCTTGCTCAACACACATATCTAACAGTCTCTCACCACTCACATTTTCACCTGGTACGGTATATTTTCCAGCTCCACCCCCGTCGATGTCTCACAGGAGTATACAATACAGGAGAGGGGGTTCCCAGCTCCCTCGTCCTGTCCCTTTTAGTCGCGTCTTATGTCACGCAGGGATACGTTGGCGCTATTTTAATTGTTGTTATGCCCCCGTGGCCACAGGAGGCATATATATATGTATATATATATATATATATATATAAATATGTATATATATATATATATATATAGATTATATAAATATATAAATATAAAAATATAAACATATATAGACATATATATACTCAAATAAGCCATATATTTTAATATTTTAATATTTTAATGTCTGGATTCTCTTATCAACCTCGGGATCAGAGCCCCAAGGCGGAACAACTCAAAGAAGCTATTGTCTTTGAGGGGTTACACCTTGGACCTCTGATCCCGAGGTCGATAAGAGAATCCAGACATTAATGTATTAAAATATATGGCTTATTTGAATAAGAAAAACATGTCTTAAATGTGTAAAATTTAGCATTCACACACACACACACATATATATATATATATATATATGTATATATGTATCATTACAGCTGGTGAATTACATGAAATCCCGAGCTCCAAACTCACCTGTTTATATTACATAAGTCCATTACACTTGATAAATAATACTCGAGCT
>NC_090738.1:5259960-5264960 GCF_036898095.1 Palaemon carinicauda | reverse complement strand
CATCTGCTTGTAGTGGCCTAGTCGCTCAGCTTTCCCTTATGGACGCAAGGCTCCGGGAGAGCTGTGCCGGCTGGACCAGCTGCCGGCAGAGGATTGCTTTGCTGTAGAGTGTTCTTCAGTCCTCTCTTGGACTGCCATTCACAAACCTGTGTCCGGCAGAGACCGAGAATGGTGGTGGATGTGTGGAAGCCTGAAAAATCTATATTCTCCCCTTCCATTTGAACCCTCCTTCTGGAGGAAGGAAGTGAGAGAGCTCTTACATCATCCTTCACTCCTTGCTTTTTCTCTCTCTATCGGCTAGTGCCGCCAGGTGCTAACCTATCCGGCAGCTACCGGCCTCTACCCTAGCCGGCAAGATGCTGGCTGGACTTGTGCGCCGGCAGCCAACGAGCCGGTGGCACAACTGTCTTGGCCGACACGGGCCGGCCGAGTTTTGACTGCCGTCCACTACCCTGCCTGGCAAGACGCCGACTGGACTAATGCCCCGGCGGCTTGCAAGCCGCCAACAACCGGCGGGACACCGGCAACCAGCGGGACACCAGCAACCGGCGGGACACCGGCAACCAGCAGGACACCAGCAACCGGCGGGACGCCGGCAACCAGCGGGACACCGGCAACCGGCGGGACGCCAACAACCGGCGGGCTGCCGGCCACCATCCCAGCCGGCTGAACTGTGCCTCAGGTGCTAGCCTTGCCGGCAACATGCCGGCTAGAACTACTGTATATGACTATACAGTAGCCAGTATATTTGCAGCATAGATCATACTGCGAACAGAAAACTATGGTATAAAAGTATACAGTAGGTAAATTTCCAACATACTCTGTGTCCAGGCGCAGTCTATTGTTGAGACTATACTATATAAGGAAAGGAATTCTCTTTCCATACACTGATAGATGATCAGTTACAAATGACCCTTATTATTAATCCTTTTGAAAGTTGGTGTTAAGTTACACTTATCTATCCTTACAGGGTAGAACTTTTCCAATGGGCCTCTTGAACAGGATAACCCTAGGCTTTAATTTTGATGGAGGTCACAGCAATTGGCTGGGCAGGAAACACACGTATGTGTCTTTCCTAATTCATTTCTAGCTTACCTATCCTAACCTATATGCAATAAAATGAAAAATATTATAAATAATATTTATTTAGTTTATCAAGTGAGATGAACTACCTTATACTCATTTTGTTTTTCTCTCTTTACAGGAGGACCATCCTATGTGCCGCAGTGTCTTCTGCAACGTCCGGAGCAAGGACTTCTGTGGCCACGAGGAGTGCAGGACGCACTCCCCCTGTTCCATCACCAAGGGACCTCTCAAGTATTGGGACCCCCAGGTATGTAATGTGTGCAAAGCCTTGGTTACCGAGGCCTTTGATGACCCCAAGACAACAGAGTCAAGGGATGCTGCACGGAGTAAGCTGCGTAGATGGGTCCGTGGCTTCCAGAAAAACACCATGGGGCCTTACCTTCCGAATGAGCGGATGCGGGCCTATCTATTCCCTAAGGCATCTGCGGATGCCGTCATACCACAGCCTCACCCTGAGATCCCTTGCGTCCAGATTTCCGTAGATATGGACGTCTCGGATGCGATGAAGGACATCCATCTTTACGAGAGGATGTCAGAGGTGTCAGAAGACACCGAAAAGGACCTTCTTGCAGAAGGTCAGGAGAAGGAGTCTATATTGGCTCCTGAAACGGAAGAGGATGAAGTCGAAACGGACATCGGTTCCAGACCCAGAACCAGTGCCCTCTACGACCTCTGCTCCTCCATCTGATGAAATGGGGAAGACCCTGTCTACCCTCATGTCTATGATGGAGAGGTTCCCGAAGCAGACTGAAGAAAGGGATGCTGCATTGAGGAAGGAGATACATCAGCTTGCAGCGTCCCGTGGGTCTCACAGGAGACTCAATGTGAAAGATCTTCCCTTATGCTCTGAGGTAAACCTGTGGAGGCATGCAGAGTACATGCCAATCACAAATGGGAAAATATTCATCTCAGAAAAGCTGGGAGCTGTCCTTATCAAAGACATCGATTTTTGGCCCAGCTTTGAGTCTTATCCAGACTGCTTAGTCCGTCTAAAGGCGGAACCCGTATCTAAAGAGGAGACATCCGAAAGAGGTCATAGTGCTTGACCATGCAAAGGCTCAAGCTTTAATGGCTAGCAGTCTGAAGGACAGGGGCTTCACTAACTCTAAAGTGCTAGCCCTGAGTAAGAAACACCTTTCTTTTCTTGCTCCAGCTATAATGGCCTTTCCCTTTGCGGAAAAAGGGTTCAAGGCAGTGATGAAGGCAGTAGAAGCTGGGAAACCTTGTCCTACACTTGAGGAGTGTAGACCCTTATCCCTAGCTCTGCCTACTGATCACAAGGACTGGAAGGAAATACACCTTAACTTCTCAGTCCGGAAGTTGGAGGCGGATATTAATGGACGCCAGTTCAGTGAAAACCTCCCCAAGTTGTCTGACTTTCTCTTACGAAGAGAGCAAGAGACAAAGGAAAGACTTGCTGCCCCTCTGTCCCTCCAGACCACCTTGGAGACAATGGCAAGTGATCATAGATCCCCAGATATGTTTATGGTCGTGGCCAAGACACACTTGGCAACTCTGCTCAAGGACTTTTGTGGTTTCGTTAATGCCAGAAGGGCTTGCAGGGAGTTCGTGTTTGCTTCGGCTGCGGTAAAACACGAACCTAGGAAGTTATCTTCCAATATCTGGGTAAAGGACCTCTTCCCGAGTGAAGTGGTCAAGGAAATAGTCGACAAGGCTGCCACGGAGAACAGGAATCTTCTCCAGAAGTGGGGTGTGTCGACTAAGAGGAAGTCTTCCCCGGATGAGAGTCCCCAACAGAAAAGGAAGACAAAGAGGGCAAGGTTGCCCTCTCGCCCCGCTAGACAACAACAACTTCCCATGACTGCGGTGCCCCAGATGGTGGCACAACCCCAACCCACCTACCAGATGGTACCCCAGCAGGTGGTGACCCAGTCACCAGCCTTCACTCCCACCTATGAGAGGCAGACCACTACCTTTCGCCCTAAGGGTAGAGGGTCAAGTAGAGGTTCCTCTAGACGCCCCTCAAGAGGAAGAGGGGGTAGGGGAGGGCGCGGTCAAGGAGGCAAGTCCTCTGGACAATCAAAGCAATGAGATGCTTCCGGTAGGAGGAAGACTTCAATTATTTCGGGATCGCTGGACCTTCGATCCCTGGGCCCACAGCCTGATCAAGAACGGACTAGGTTGGAGCTGGAAGACAGCTCCACCATCATTTCCTCAATTCTTCCAACATTCCACCCTCATTCTGGAAGAATATACCCAAGAACTCTTGAGCAAACGGGTAATAAGAAGGGCAAAGTCCATCAAATTCCAAGGAAGGCTGTTTTGTGTTCCAAAGAAGGTTCAGACAAACTCAGAGTCATTCTGAACTTGTCGCCACTCAACAAGTTCATAGTAAATGATAAGTTCAGGATGCTGACCCTTCAACACATAAGCACCCTGTTGCCAAAACGGGCGTACACAGTCTCCATAGACATGGCAGATGCCTATTGGCACATTCCAATCAATTGCCAACTCTCCTCCTACCTAGGATTCAGGCTACAGAAGAGAAAGTACGTCTTCAGAGCCATGCCCTTTGGACTAAACATAGCTCCAAGGATCTTTACGAAGCTTGCAGATGCAATCGTTCAACAACTATGCCTACAAGGTGTCCAGGTGGTAGCCTACCTGGACGATTGGCTGGTGTGGGCAGCATCCGAGACGGAATGCATGCAAGCATCCAAGAAAGTGATCCAGTTCCTCGAACATCTGGGATTCAAGATCAACATCAAAAACACTCGACTATCTCTAGTTCAGGTGTTTCAATGGCTAGGAATACATTGGAACTTACAGTCACACCGTCTCTCCATTCCATTAAAGAAGAGAGAGATAGTGGGATCAGTCAAGAGACTACTGAAATCCGACAGGATATCAAGACGCCAACAGGAGAGAGTGCTGGGCTCCCTTCAGTTTGCATCATTGACAGACCCAGTGCTAAGAGCGCAGCTAAAAGATGCATCAGGAGTCTGGAGAAGATAGGCATCAAATGCTCAAAGAGATCTAACAAGACCAATACCGAATTGACTACGATCACTTCTCAAGCCATGGTCGAAGGCCAAGAACCTGAAGAGGTCGGTGCTGCAACCGCCTCCACCTTCAGTCATCATCCACACGGACGCATCAGAGGAAGGATGGGGAGGTCACTCTCACCAACGGAAAGTCTAAGGGATTTGGTCCTCTCTATTCAAGACCTTCCACATCAACATATTGGGGGCCATTGCAGTCTTCCTCATGCTGAAGAAATTGTCCCCTCGCCATTCAGTCCACATAAGACTGTTTCTAGACAGCAAGGCAATAATGAGATGTTTGAATCGTCAAGGTTCGACATCACCCCAACTCGACCAAGTGATGCTGGCCATCTTCCGCTTGGCGGAAAAGAAGAGATGGCACTTATTAGCAGTTCACCTTCAAGGGTTCCACAATGTGACAGCGGATGCTCTATCCAGGCTAACGCCGATAGAGTCAGAATGGTCCCTAGACGCAGGATCATTCTCCTTCATACATTTCCAGATTAAACTGCTGGAAATCACGCTTTGTGGCCAAGGACTGAACAGCCATCTGTCCTTGAACCATTTCAGTCTTCCCCCTACTGGAGTATCCTCATTGCTTGGTCGAGGATGTGTGCCCCTAGTTCCCCTGTTACTTCAGAGACCCCGACTCTTTGGCCTACGACCTATGTTGGACCGACCTCTTCCAAGGCCATCTCTAAAGAAGGCCAGGTCAGTGGGGGCTAAAAAAGGTCCCACACGTCCCGAGTAGTGCTATTACACTGCTACTATATGCTTTAAGTAAAGTGGTTGCGCTCTATTTCTTTATATTTTTCTGCTGTTATTCCAGAAAATTTTACTGTTTTGGAATCTAGGCTAGAACCTATTATGTGGTGTGTACCAAACTGCAAAGAGAGTTACCGAAATGGA
>NC_090738.1:5237460-5257460 GCF_036898095.1 Palaemon carinicauda | reverse complement strand
GGTCTTAGGATCATGTTCCCTGTGTCTAGTTATGTTTACCTATTGGAACGCCTTACCCCCTGTCCTGATGTTGACTAATAGAATGCCTTAATCATTATTCTCTCTCAGTCTTTGGTAGGCTATGCCTGGTTGTGAGGACTTATCCTCTTTGCCCTATCAGAGCAGCCGCTTTGGAACACTATTGCTGTTCTAATGTTGCTGTTGGGCCTTCCTGTCATGCCGCCTCACCATTTTCAGTTTCCCATCACCAACCCCTTCCCCTTTCCTTGTCGCTGTTAGTGTGCCTACTTGTAGGCTATCTTTCCTGGCCTAGGTAGGTGAGATTTTTTCCTCCCCTGGTTAAAATCTCTCTGCCACCTTAGACCCCACCCTTGGGTGTTTCTCTGCCCCTTCCCCTGCCTAGTTAGGCCATAACATGAAGTGTGTGTGAATAATTCAAAATATAATCACAATTTTAACAATTGAAATCAAACAACACTGACAGTAATAAAGAAAACAATTTATATTTTTGTATACTTTCACCTACATTTGGAAAAAATTCCTCCTTTTCTTTAACTGCAAAGTCCTTGATCAGACCGTCAAACCTGATCTTCAGTAACACATGTACTTCTATAATCAAGAGAGATAAGAAATCCAGCTTGCCTGGTTGCATTGTTATGCTGATGGTATTTTCAATATGCTTCAACTGAAAAAATGAGCATTCAGCTGAACAATTTATGACCATTAATGTTAAAAATATACGAATGGCAGTGTCTGCATTTGGAAAGGCACACTCAGTCTTATCTTCTATAGGTTTTCTTTATAAAATTCAGTATGACTGAATCTTCTTTCTACATCTTTTGTTTCACTGAATTCATGGTGCACATATGAATGAAATTGCTGAAGCTTAGCTAAGAAATTACAGTTGAAATCCTCTGAGTAATCATCAATAAGCTTTTGACTACAATGAGAAAACCTTTTAGTGTTAACAGATGAAGTGACATTAAGTTGTAGTGGTACATCACTTAGAAAGAAAACGGATTTTGAGCAAAGCGAAAAATAACAAATTTGGAAATAATTTGTATTTTTCCTAACATACAAACCTGGAGCTATTTATAATAGGGTACTACTTTCAGAGCAGCTGAAAGACGAGCCATGATAATTTTAGTGAGGGATAAATAATCCATTTGCTAGTTAGCTGGTGGGGGTGGGGTAGACTGGCTACCCTGCTCACTCACACCTCTCGGCTGAGTAAAAACTTTGCTTTATGGCAGGACTTCTCGGGGGACAAGGTGGCGGTCCAAGTTGTATAAATAGCTCCATGTTTGTATGTTAGGAAAAATACAAATTATTTCCAAATTTGTTATTTGTTCCGACACAGATACAAACCTTCGCTATTTATAAAAGGGTTACTTACTCTTAGGAGGGAGGAAGTCCTCACCAACTGGCCTTGGTCATGACCTGGGGTCCTCTCTATTTCGACCTGTGATCGATAGTAGAAGGAACCCTACCCTCGCTAAAATCAAGTGCCGATATGAGGTAATGCACTGATAGCGGCCTGCAGAAGCTTGTGTGTGAGTGGAACTAACAGTGTGGCTTGTCTTTAACATACAAACTCGAGTACAGAACCTATTTTTCTTAAAGACTTACCCAATACCCTCCCTCTAAAAGGTACTGGGGACATAACAAAGTATTCTTCTATACTTAGGAGGCACAAGGGAAATGGGTCTTACCTGCAGCGAGGTGATGTCAGCTATGCTGAGGCTTGCGGAGCTGTTTTCCCCAGAGGGGAGAAGGTGAAAGGAAGATAGGAGCCAGGCATTCTTACTCATTCACTCCAGACTAATCCGGGTAGCCTCAGCCCTCAAACCTCTGCTACTTGTCCATCAAGGAGCCTGAGGTGTTTAGACCATTTGTTGTGCGACCACCACAGGACCAATGGAAAAGGTCTCCATGTTTTTGTGGGTTACGTCTTTGCAGGTAGTGGGTCGTGAAGGTCGATTGACGCTTCCACAAGCCCACTTAAAGTATCTGCACCACAGAGTAGTTTCTTGGACGCCAGGGACGTAGCAACGCCAGTGACATTACGAGCTCTGTGTCTTAGGATGGAGGAAAGTCTAGATTAAGAGTAACCTCAATTGCCTTTCAATCCCAGAGGGGAAGGAAACCCTTGAGGTCCTCCTCTTGACCTTCCCCGTGCTGGTCAACAGTGCCGACACACGGGGGCGAGCTGGTATCATTCTTTTAAGGTAACCCTACAGGCTCCTCACTGGGTAAAACCCCAGTTGATGGGTTTCCGGTTACCGAACGAAGACTCTTTATTCGAAATGGGCTGCACCTAGGGTACAGCACACTCGGATTTGAGTCTTGACAATCCACTCAGGGACGCCGCTGAGGATTACTTCTCCCCGTCTCCTAGGGTAGGAGACATCAAAGGTTGGATCATACAACACACTAACTCTCTTGGTCAAAAGCCCAAGTGAGTTGAAAGGGCGTCTTCCGTGTAAGGAAGCGATCTGCTGCTGGGCCTAAGGTTCGTAGAGAGGGGTCTTCAGAGACTGAAGGACCCGAACTGCATTCCCAGGAGGAGGTTGAGATTTGACGGGGGACAAGTTATCTTAAACCTGCATAAGTAAAGGCACCGATGGGAGAGAATCCCCTTCCACAACATGTCACAAAAGGACCGAACACTTCACCTGGAAGACCGACGCTGAAAAGTGTCTGAGGTGCCTAGACATCTTTTCCGTAACCTGTTGCGAAAGGCCTCTCTGAGAGGGGTGGTGTAGGATCGTCCCAGGCGAGAAGTCGAAGCAAAGCTACAGCTTATGAAAGCGTTAGCATGTGGCTGCTTGAAACATCGTGCCGTGGAGGAAGATCCCTCGGAACTCCGTCAGGAGCTGTAGATGGTCAGGGAACCATTCTGCGGGTTGCCATAGCAAAGCTATTGGAGCTCCGTCAGGGGCTGCAGAAGGTCTGGGAACCCTTCTATGGGATGCCATAGCGAAGCTATTGGAGTCGTTGGTAAGATCCTGCTTATCCTGACATGGCTGAGGACTTTTTCACCAGACCAAAAGGGGGGAAAAAAACAAGGTACACCTCTAGGCCGCCCCATCGATCTTGGAATACATCTTGTTTGAGGGCCTGGGGAACGGTCGAGTGGGAACCTGAAGATCAGGGCCACTGCGAGCATAACCAAAGTCAGGGACACCACAAAGTTAAGCCTTTGTTGGATACAACATGATTCCAAGACACTAGGAGCCCACTATCTGGGTGGTTTTGCAAGCACTCCTAAACCAGGAATGACGCGAGTAGATGGGGGCAACTAGTTGTCCTCTGTCCATCTGAGGCTTCGTACTGCTAGATGGTTCTCTAAGAGAGGTGAATGCTGGTAACTTTCTGAATCGGTATGGCATATTCCCCCCCCCACCCTTTCTCTCTTTTGATGCATTATAGAGAGCATCAGGTTCAGAGGGAAGACGAGAAGACAGGCCTCTTTGCAGAAGCTCTCGTCTGCCACCCATCATCCGCGGATTGTCCAGCGGTGAGGGGGGTGATTGCATAGCAATAAACACACCTCGAGATGATGTCGAGACGTGTCACTAATTGAACGTTCTTGCAATGAAGGGGAACAGCCTGTTCTCCTCCAACTGCCACTAATCCAGAGTGGTTGGCCGAATAAGACCGATACCAAACGGTAAACCAGTTAATCAGTACAGCTTATATTATAATAGCGAATCTCCATAGAGATCGCTTTTCGGACAACAGACTGTACGGTAATCACCGAACGCACCTAACCAAACCCAAGAGGGGATTGAGACGTATCTTCAATCTATAGTTGGGTGGGTAAAGAGCATAAGTGTACTACGGAGTAGTAAGAATGAACTGTGCACATGACAAGCATACACGCATAGTTCGGGGGGGGGGGGAAAGAACCTATAAGGAGGCAGAAGGTAAATGCCGTATGTCTGGTTACCTGAAAGTAGCCAAGTAATGTACTGAATAACCTGATTTCAGTAAGGGATATAAATATACAACTTAATAGAACGGAGTTCTAATTGCAAGATGTATATAGCCCTTATTGGCAGAAAGATCGCTTGCACGCATACAGTATATGTACCTGTCCATTTGCGCTAACGCATGCGTATTCACTGCCTCCAGGAAACTTTTGCAACGAATCCGGTTGCAGGAATAATGTATATGCGATGAATAGCAACATTATTGCTGAAAGAATTTTGATCATTGACTAACTGTAATATTTTCTTGAATGAGAGCGAACATGTTCTCAAACAAAATATACAGTTATAGAGACAATCATTTCCCCTTTGGTTTACCCCTCCTCTTTATGCGAGGGGCTAGCCAGGGTTCATTACACAGAAACGGATGTCTGTTTACCCGTGGGCGCGGTTTGAAACGTTCGTAATGTAATGAAAAGATGCCCACGCTGTTGCTATCGTTCTTTAACGTTAGCTAACAATGTTCCTGAGGGAATAATTGTTCGAAACAATAACCCTGTAAGGATAGAATAAAAAGTCTTGGAAGACTATCGTGTAAAAAGGCAAGTCGTTATACCCACGGTACAATGACGGGGGAGGCTGCCTTCATCAAACGGTAGAACAGAGTTCAAGACAATAACCTCGCAGTTTTGTCTTGGCTAGAATGCCTGCTCCGGGAAGGCTTACGGCCTTCATGAAGTTTTAACACCCATTGAAGTTTTGTAAAAACTTCTCAGGAACGAGTCTCCCGAAAAAGGGTGAAGTCTCGTATGTGGGGGTTTGCTTCAAGAAGGCCAGACATAATTGCCATCGACCGCTTACCTAAAGGGGTTGCCATCGAACGCTTTCTCGATAGTGAGAAAACTGCCGTCTATATCAGGCAAGGCTTGCCAGGGGAAATGAACTGCAATGTAAAGAATATTTCATTCCCCGCTCATTTCCATCTGCTAACCAAACCACTCGAAATGGGAAGGTGGAAGAAAGATGACAGTGGTTCGTTCGAAAACGAAAGGATCGGTGCTGGCGAAACCAGACTAGCTGATATAGTAATCAGCTGGGAGTGTAGAGTGACGTATCAAGTCACACCTTTGGAAGATCCATCCCGTAGAGGGAGGGGGGGTCGACCAAAGAGTTTTCAGAAAACTCTGAATCGTGGAAACAGAGAGATTCGGATGAGAACCTAGGGGTTCAGAATCTATATGTGAATTCCTTTCTCACGACCTTAAGGGATGTTGTGTCGAGAACACACAGGAACTTTGTCGCTGATTCCTGATGGAATTCCAGGAATCGTGTTACGTGACCAGGACCCAAAGGAACTGTGTCATATTTACCTGTAGAGATTCGTAAACCCTTAGGCAGCAGGCATCCCTCTTTCATTAGATGGGCGCGCGCGAACAATTCACGGGACGTGAGTTCGAAAACTCTGTCATGAGAGTAAACCTCTTGTGCACTCGTGAACACTTCGCGCAACAAGAGTCCGAAAAACTCTGTCACATAAGTATGGCTATGGTCACGAGGACCCAAAGGTTCAGCGTGAACTGCGTTGTGAGACCCCAAAGGGTCATTAGAGTTGTCGTGCACTTCAACCGATTGCGTGCGCGCCCAGTTGGTCGTGCTGGCGGGCCAATATGGTCGTGCGCTCCAATCCGATCGTGTGCGCGCGCCAATATGGTCGTGCGCTCCTATCCGATCGTGTGCGCCAAAATGGTCGTGCGCTCTTGCGCCAAACTGTTGGTAGGCGGAAAGGGGTTCGTGCGCGCACCTTTTTTGCGCTCATGGAGCGCATTAGGTTGTTTGCGCACCTGGTGCGCATAAGGTTGCTTGCGCGCAGTGTGTTGTTCGCGCGCATGGCGCGCCACAGGAAGTTCGAGCGCATGGCGAGCAACAGGATGTCCGCGCATAAAGCGCGCCAAAGGATAAACCCGCACGCCATGATCGCCATTTTGCTTGCGCGCGCCAAGACGGTCGAGCGCGCCAAGTCGGTCGTACACGCCAATTTGGCTGTGCGCGCGAGAGCTCTCAGGTTGGTGAGAGAACTGACTGCTACGCTCACCTGAAGGTTCACGATAGCTTGTGTTGTGTGAGCGCGAACGATGAACACAACGAGAGTTTGGAAACTCTCTGTCATAAAAAGAATGACTCAGGTCACGAGAAAGTTCAGCGTGAACTATGTTGCGCGAACTCGAAGGGTCAGCGCAACGAGAAACCGAAGTTTCCCTGTCACTAAACACCGAAGTGTCTGAGTGACTAAAGTTACGAGAGCCCCAGGGTTCTGCGTAACTAATGTTACAAGACCACGAAGGGTCAGCGTAACGAGAAACCGAAGTTTCCTAGTCACAAAACACCAAAGTGTCAGTGACTAAAGTTACGAGAACCCTAGGGTTCAACATAACTGATGTTACGAGACCCCGAAGGGTCAGCGCAACGAGAAACCGCAGTTTCCCTGTCACAACACACCAGAGTGTTAGAGTGACTAAAGTTACGAGAGCCCAAGGGTTCAGCGTAACTAACGTTACGAGACCCGAAGGGTCAGAGCAACGAGAAACCGAAGTTTCCCTGTCACAAAACACCGAAGTGTCAGAGTGACTAAGAACCGAGGTTCCTATGTCACGAGACCCCGAAAGGTCAGCGTGATTGATGACACAAGTTCCCGAAGGATCAACGTTACCATCGTTACGAGAGCCCGAAGGTTCAGCGTAACTGAAGGACTCCTATAACACCTCCGCATAAGAGGTTTGTTCTCCCGAAGGAGATTGTTGCTTAAGTGAAGGCTCTCGCTCCGCCCCTGAAGGAGAACCATAAGCGTAACGGGGGACCGCCGATACCCAGAGGCGGTCTTCTCTCGAAGACAAGAGACTTGTTCCCCCGAAGGGATAACCTGCTTCGGAAAAAGCTCTGCCGCCACCCCTGGTGGATCAGCAAGCTCCTACAAGTTATTTCTAGCGAACGAGAGGGAAGTTCTACCGACAGAGATCGCCCAAGACAAGCTTTCTCCCAGCTCTTTGGGAATAAAGCGTAGGCATAACATATTTCTCTCGTGAACGAGGGAGAAGTCCTCCTGAAGGAGGACATCGCCAAAGACAAGCTTTCTCCCAGCTCTATGGGAAAAAAGCATAGGCTTAATAATCTGTCTCTCGCGAACGAGAGTGAAGTCCTCCCGAAGAAGGACATCGCCTAAAACAAACTTCCTCCCAGCTCTATGGGAAAAAAGCGTAGGCATAAGAACTCTCTCTCGCAAACGAGAGAGAAGTCCTCCCGAAGGAGGACATCGCCTAAGGCAAGCTTTCTCCAAGCTCTATCGGAAAAAAGCGTAGACGTAAAAATCTCTCTCGCGAACGAGAGAAGTCCTCCCGCAAGAGGACATAGCCTAAGTAAAGCTTTCTCCCAGCTCTATGGGAAAAAAGCATAGGCGTAAACAAAAATCACTCTCTCTCTCGTGAAGAGAGAGAGAGAGAGAGAGAGAGAGAGAGAGAGAGAGAGAGAGAGAGAGAGAGAGAGAGAGAGAGAGAGAGAGAGAAGTTCCCCTCAGAGGAGGAACATCAAGTTGCAGGTTGACAGCGAATGCTACCTCGTAATGAGGGCAGCTCACGAGCTACCACATGGAGCAAAGGATAACGAACAGGGCGGCCGTAGCACTCGGCCTTGTGTTCTACGTCGCTGTCACTTGTGAAAAAAAAGTAAGTTGTTATCAATTACAATTCATGCTCCGTTGCACAAAATACACTATTCGGGGAATAAGACACCTTCCTTGAAAGATAATTCCTCAAAAGGGAGCTGAACTGTTATACACTTTAATTCTGTAAAGAAACAAACACACGGCAGTGTTGAGAACCTGCCGACCATCAGTCGCAGGGAAGGGCTGCAATGACAACTCCCTTACGGCGGAGGCAGTTGGATACGATGTCAACAGCAATTAAAGTTACTGTACACGTATCTAACAACGTATATTTCCCTTTATACACATATACAGTACACTCAAATATACAGTATGTAAGATAAATAAAAACAAACAAGAAAAAAAAAATAAAAGATAAAAAATCATCAAGGCAAGTCTTTGCGGGATAGAAGGGCAGCATGTCCGTCCTCTACCGAGCCAAAAAGTAAAGTGGTTACTCAGCCGAGAGGTGTGAGTGAGCGGGGTAGCCAGTCTACCCCACCCCCACCCGCTAACTAGCGGATGGGGTAGTTATCCCTCACTAAAATTATCATGGCTCATCTTTCCGCTGCGCCGAAAGTAATAACCTATTATAAATAGCGAAGGTTTGTATCTGTGTCGGAACAAAACTATTTTTGGGTGATATGGCCTTGTCGTCCTGATGGAAGGTTCCTTTAGGCAGCTTTCTAAGGGATACAGTATTTGGCTACAGTGATACTCCCAGAGAATTAACCACAAGTTTCCAGAATTCTAACTCCTGGCGCGAATATCCTTAATATAACTTTTAAGGATATCCCATAATATCAGGGGACGTATTTCTTGATACGACACATGGCAATCTTCACCCGAAATAGAGTTTTCGCTTTGAGGGGGAAGAGTGGCGAAATTGAACGGGAGCCGTTATCAAGGTTACCCAGTGGATCCCCTCCCCGTACCACCCCGGCGAACTATTCCTTGTTGCAATTAAGCATGGATAGCCGCAGATAGAGTAATTTCGGGTGGGGACTTTGTTACAGTACATATATGTGTACTCCTTTATTAGAAAGGAGGGAGGGTCCATCAGGACATGGCCATATCACCCAAAAATAGATTTTTCGCTTTGCTCAAAATCCGTTTTTGGGCTCAGCCATGTCATCCTGATGGAAGTTTACCAGAAAATTACTTGAAAGTACTATATCTGTGGGTTTGTATAAGTGCCTTTACTTTGAATGAGTTCCTTATATGGTCTCCTAGACCTTTATATATGACATTACCGTTATCTGTCATATCCACTAAGTTTGGAACAAGCTTAGGGCTTCCTGCTCATTGCAGGGAAAGTGTCGACTTCAACTATAAGGACTCAAAGTTTGTATCTCCATAGGGACGGACAGTAAATCTTAGAGATTACCCTTTATCCCTTGGAATTCTGTACACTGATTTCAAGTTAGGCCCTTCTAGGGCTTAATTAAAACTCTTGTATGTTTTATTCGTCTGTTACTGAGATAGCAGCAATAAGACACAAATACGTTCAGTATTTTACCTTGTAGCTAAATTATCAATTGTAGTTACAATCAGGTATGAATCTGATCTGGCATTAAAAACACATCAGGGTCCATATTTTCTCCTTTTGGGAAAATATGTAATTTCATCGAAATGATGCCACTCAATAGAAATGTGAAACCAAATCTGACTGATCTGTGATTTTGGAAATGCATGAGCACCGTTAGGCAAACATTCACTCGGCACTGGTGTTATCGGTCAGATATGCACCTATGTGGAACAGTGTGTTAATCATAGTTATGATTTGCACCTGAGGGTAAATGTACCCATGCACCCAATGCACTGGAAAGTCCCAAAGCAGTTCACTGTTCGTCGCAGGCTTAGACGACGGGTTCTTTAGAACTACCCGCTGCCACCACAATATGTCTTATCTTATGTATTTGCTTCGAATCGTATTGGAAGTAGTTCCGTGAAGAACCAATTTTCTTAGGATCATGAACTGCCGGTGAGCTGTCAGGATCCGCTCTGCAAATAAGTAGGTGAGCACTGCTCTCAGTTATTTTTAGGGATAGATTTTTTTATCCTAAGGTATCGCCTCGGAAGAGCTGTCCTTCCTTGAAGTCTGAAGTTCTACGAATATAGACCTTAAGACCCCCTAATGGGCATAGGGAGACATCTTCCTACAGTGGGCAGATTCTCCAAGGACCCCACCTTTTGGTGGGCAGCCCATTTTGGCGAGAAAAGTAGGATCGGGAAAGGATTCAGTTGTCCCTGTTCTGTGAACTGAATATGGCCTATATTTCATTAACTCTAGCCCCTTTAAGAGTACAATCCTCATTGGGTAGGTTCAAAGCATAGTGAAAGACTTTGACCAACGACCATGAAATGGGCTTTGGAGGGGTTGTCGGCTTGGGTCTAATGTATGCACTGGTACCTGAAAAAAGGTTTTGCTTATGAGGTTCGTCTCAAGGCGTATAGAAGAGGTCTAGTCAAGGCCGACTTACACGTGGTTATAGTAGTGGAAGTTAGGCCTCGTTCAAGTAGGTAAAAGAAGAAAGAGAGACAGAAACCTTTGAAATTTCTGCAAGTCATCTTGTTTTCACGAGGGGTGTCCCTTTCTTCTGAGACAATTCACATTGTATCCTGGTTGGACTTGACTTGTACTCTACAATGAAGTTGGTCACATTCTTCGAGATCCCGAACTTTTGTTCGCTGTTAGGGCGAAAAAATCTTGTTGGTTCTCGGGGATGAAGTGTAATAGCCGACTTCTGTACCAGATTTGATAAAGCTGGGTATGGCAGAGGAAACAGCTACAGTTTCACTTCTAGAATTAGAGGAAACCATTGATTTTGGGCCATTTAGGGGCCACTACAGGAGCTGTTCCTTTGCAGGATACTAGCTTGTCGAGGACTTTTACCAGGAGATTGGTTGGTGGAAGCAGAAACATTTGATTCTATCCGTTCCAGTCGAAAGACATGACGTCTATCTCTCCTGCTTAAGGTTCTCGTAAGGGGCTACTAGTTCTGTTGTCAACCTGCAGTTCCGGGACTTTTATCCAGAATATGGGGGAATGAGTCTGCGTCTAGGGACCATTCTGCCTCTATCGGCTTTCGCCTGGATAGAGCATCCACCGTCACATCGCGGAACCCTTGAAGGTGAACTGCTTGATAATGCCATCTACTCTTCCTTGCCAGGCAGAGGATGGCTAACATCACATGGTTGATGTGAGGTGAACTCGAGCCTTGTCGATTAGACATATTACTATCACCTCGTTGATGAGAGCCAATCTGATGTGGACTGTTCTGCGAGGGGATAGTCTCCTCAATGTCAGGAGGTCTGTCATAGCCTCCAAGATGTTGATGTGAAAGTTTTGAACTGAAATGATCAATTTCATGCCCTTTCCTTTCATATGGATGGCCTCCCCGTTCTTTAAGGGAGGCTTCCGTGTGTATCGCCACTGATGTTTGTGGTGGTTGCAAGAAAATTGTCTGTGCTAGGCTCTTATTCATTGACCACGGCCTCAATAGCATGCGCGATCGGGTCGGTGTCAACCTTGTCGATCTCTTCGGGCGTTTGATGCGTATCTTCTCCAGACTCCTGGCGCATCCTTTGGCTGTGCTTCTTGGCACCGGGTTAGTCACTATTGCGAACCGGAGAGAGCCTAGTGCTCTTTCCTGTTGGCATTTTGAAATCCTCTTGTGTTGGATTAGTCTCCTGACAGATACCGTTATTTTTGGGCTCAAGCCATGTCGTCCTGATGGAAGGTTCCTATAAGTAGCTTCTTAAGGGATATTTGACTACAGTGATATTCCCAGAGAATTTACCTTTAGGTCTCCAGAATTCTAACTCCTGGCGCGAATATCCTTAAAATTTCTCTTAAGGATATCGCATAACTCAGGGGACGTATATCTTGATACGACACATAGCAATCTTCACCCCGAATAGCGTTTTCGCTTCGAGGGGGGAAGTGGCAAAAATAGAAGGGGAGCCGTTATCAAGGTTACCCTTCCTCCCGTACTACTACGAGTATCTAGATGGCGCTGTATGTCTACCCAGCGCGCTATTCCTACTGTTGTAGCGGTCTCGCACGGTGATTTTCCCTGTTGCTCTTTCATTACGCTTTGGTTTTTTTGATTTATCATGCAATCTCCAGCCTCTTCTGCCTCTGGAAAGTTGAGTATTCGATCTTTACAGTGTATAAATTTTAGCTCCTGCCTCACAGTGAAATTAGATTAATTTTAAGAATTGGAGCTTCGCTGATCACCGGAGGCGCCATGGGCGCTGTCGTTCATAACGCATGTGTTATTTAGTTAGTCTGAACGACTTTCCCAGTTTTAATAGGATAAATATTTACGAAGCTATTCGGTTATAAAATTCTAGGAAGTTATATATTATGTCGATTGTATTCTTTAGAGTTTCGGCAATTTAGGTAACCGAACCTCGCCCGTGCTAGGCTTCCTAGCCTATGCGCTTTAGTTTACCTTCAAGCATGATATAGGACGACATTCCTAGTTGGTAATAGCACTTAAATATGAAGCTATTTAGGCAATTTATACTTGTACGATATATTGATTGCATATATTTCCTCTTCCTCATCGATCGTATACAAAAGTTTCGGCGATTAAGGTAACCGAATCTCGCCTGGCACTAGACTACTAGCCTAGTTGCTTTAGTATACTTTCATACATGCTCCCGGTTTACCCTCGTGTATCGTTTTATCAATTCAGGCAGATAGATATCTCCTAGAATTATTATATAAATCGATACTCGTCTCCAGTGGAGATTTAAGGGTAATCTCTTCTTCCCTCTGAGTGTAGCCATAGGCTACAACCCTATCTTGGTCTTGCCATTGAGTAGACACTCCGGCTTGACTAGGCTAGTGTTTTCTGTCTCTTTCCCTGGCCAGCAGATAGCCAACTTTGGAGTTTTCAGTCTTTTGCCGGTGGCCGGCTGGCAGGGTGAGAAGTCACTCCCCTGTCGGCCTCAGCCGCCGGCTTAGGAGGCTAGACCTCCCTAGGCTGCACTTGAAGTGGTTGTATGATGCCGCCACCTTCTCCCCTGCGGTCTAGAAGACTAGTCCTGTGCTCGCAGACCTTAGACTGAAGAATAGACATTCATCTGCCGCCTAGGATGGCGCTGGCACTGAAACGATGTTTCTCCCATGTTGAGAGGGGGCGGCAAGCCTGCCGCCTTCCCCTTAACTCTATTGGCTGACCCTAGGTTGAAGAATAGATATTCTTCTGCTGCGTAGGACGGCGCCGAAACTGAAAGAGTTTCTTCGTTGTGTGGTAGGACCTCAACCCTGCTGCCTCCTTCCACACTTCATACAGGACCCTTTTCCCTACCCCCTCTGTCCTTTAGCGATGGCCTAGCCGTCGCATCCCCTTGGCCGTCGTCCTACAATCTTGTCGCTTTCCGGCGAGTTGTGGGGCCGGTCGGGGCTCCTGCATAGCAGCTGTTTAGTCGCTAAGCCTTCCCTTATGGACGCAAGGCTCCGGGAAAAGCAGTGCCGGCTGGACCGACTGCCGGTGAGAGACCCCTATTCTGTAGAGTGTTCTTCAGTCCTCTCTTGGACTGCCATCCACATACCAGTGGCCGGCAGTGACCGGCAACGGTTTGTGTTTGGATGGAAGCCTGGATGATACATTCTCCCCTTCCATTTGAAACCTCATTCTGGAGGAAGGCAGTAAGATTAAGTACTTACACCCTTATTTATTGTTAAACATTTAATAAGGTACCCTTCACTCCATGCTTTCTCTCTCTCTGTCAGCTAGTGCTGCCAGATGCCGGTTGGGTCGGTGCCGCCAGGCATTATCCCTGGGCCGGTGCCGCCGGGTACTGCCCCAGCCGGCATGGATCGTGCCACCAGGTGCTAGCCTAAAACTACAGTATATGATTATACAGTAGCCAGTATATTTGCAGTACAGATCATACTGCAGACAGAAAACTATAGTATATATTATACAGTAGTTATTTTCCAACATACCCTGTGTATCCTTGCACAGTCTATTGTTGAGACCAATCATATATTGAAAAAAAAGAATTCTTTCAACATACTGATAGATGATCAGTTACAATTTACCCACATTATTAAAACCTTGGGAAAAGTCAGTGTTAAGTTACACTTATCTATCCTTACAGGTTAGAATTCTTCCCTTGGGTTTCCTGAATAGGAAAACTCTAGGTTTTAATTTTGTGGGAGGTCGCAGCAATTGGCTGGACAGGAAACACAAGTATGTGTCTTTCCTAATTCCTTTCTAGCTTGTCTATCCTAAGCTATAATGCAAAAACATTAATGATAATACTTTATATAGTTTATCAAGTGAGATGAACTACAGCATACTCATTTAATTTTCCTCTCTTTACAGGAGGACCATCCCAAGTGCCTTCGAGTCTTTTGCAACGTGAGGAGTAAGGACTTCTGTGGCCAAGAAGAGTGCAGGGCTCATGCTCCCTGCACCATTTCCAAGGAACCTCTCAAGTACTGGGACCCCCAGGACTGCAAAATTTGCAAGGCCTTGGTTACTGAGGCTTTTGATGACCCCAAGACAGCCGAGTCAAGGGATGCAGCATGAAGCAAGCTGCGCAGATGGGTTCGTGGCTTTCAAAAGAACGCCACGGGACCTTACCTTCCTAATAAACGGATGCCCTCCTTGCTGTTCCAAAAAGCGGGTGTGGAAGCTGTTATACTCCAGCCTCGACCTGAGATCCCTTGCGTCTAGATTTCCGTAGATACGGACGTCTCCGACGCAATGAAGGACATCCACCTAGACGAGAGGATGTCTGAGGTGTCTGAGGACACCGAGAAGGACCTTCTAGCGGAAGGTCTCGAAGAAGAGTACCTCTTGGCTCCTGAAGAAGAAGAGGATGATGTCGAATCGGAGTCCGTTTCGTCAGTTCCAGCCCCAGAACCGTTACCCTCTACATCTTCTGCTCCTCCATCAGATGACATGAGATAGGCAATGGCCAGTCTCATGACAATGATGGAGAGTTTTCGTAAGCAAAACGAAGAAAGGGACGATGCATGGCAAAGAAGAATGGACCATCTCACCACGTCCCGTGGATCTCAGAAGAGACTCAACGTTAAAGATCTTCCACCTTGCTCTGATGCTAATCCCTGGAGGTATGCAGAATACATGCCTATTACCAGCAGCAAGATCTTCATATCAGAGAAGTTGGGGGCTGTCCTTATTGAGGAAGTCAATTTCTGGCACAGCTTTCAGTCTTACCCAGACTGCTTCGTCCGTCTGAAGACGGAACCAACATCCAAGGAGGAGACAGAACCGAAGGAGGTCATAGTACTTGACCATGAGAAAGCTCAGGCTCTTTTATCAAGTAGCCAGAAGGAGAAGGGCTTCACTAACTCGAAAGTGTCAGCCCTTAGCAAGAAACATCCCACCTTTCTTGCTCCAGCTTCGCTAGCCTTTCCCTTTACATCAAAGGGTTTTAAGGCAGTCATGAAGGCAATAGAGGCAGGCAAACCTTGCCCTACACTCGATGAGTGTAGACCCTCATCTTGACTCCTGCCCACGGAAGATAAGGACTGGAAGGAAGTCCACCTTACCTTCTCAGTTGGGAAGTTGGAGGCAGATATTGCTGGACGTCAGTTCAGCGAAAATCTCCCTAAACTGTCTGACTTTCTCTTGTGTAGGGAGAAAGAGACAAAGGAAAGACTTGCCGCATCTCTATCTCTCCAGATTTGTCTAGAGGCGACGGCAAGCAATAGTAGAACCCCGGATATGAACATGGTCATGGCCAAAACGCATCTGGCTACTGTGGTCAAGGACCTGTATGACTTTGTCAGAGCCAGACGTACACGTAGGGAGTTCGTGTTTGCTTCTGCTTCAGTAAAGCACTAATCCAGGAAGCTGATAGCTTCCAATATCTGGGGAAAGGACCTCTTCCTGAGTGAAGTGGTCAAGGAAGTAGTAGACAAGGCCGCCACGGAGAATAGAAACCTTCTCCAGAAGTGGCGCATGTCGGCGAAGAGGAAGTCTTCCCCGGATGAGGGTCCCCAGCCTAAGAGGAAGACTAAAAGACCCAGGTTGCCCTCTCGCCCTGCCAGACAGCAGCAACAACAACAACTTCCCACAGTTCCCATGACCCCAGTACCCCAGATGGTGGCTCAACCCCAACCAACTTATCAGATGGTGCCTCAGCAGCTGGTTGCCCAGTCACCGGCTTTTACTCCTGCTTATGAGAGGCAGACCACTACCTTTCGTCCCAAGGGTAGAGGGTCTAAACGGGGCTCCTCTAGATAACCCCCCCCCCCCAGAGGTAAAGGGGGTAAGGGAGGATGCGGTCAAGGAGGTAAGTCCTCCGGACAATCGAAGCAATGAGATGCTTCTGAGGAGGAAGACTCCAACAATTTCAGGATCGTTAGACCTTCGATCCTTGGGCCCACAGCCTAATCAAGAACGGACTCGGATGGAGCTGGAACGAAGCTCCACCACCATTTCCTCAATTCTTCCAACACTCCACCCCCCGTACTGGAAGAATACACCCTAGAACTTCTGAGCAAGTGGGTGATAAGGAGAGAAAAGTCCATCAAATTCCAAGGAAGGCTGTTCTGTGTTCCCAAGAAGGACTCAGACAAACTCAGAGTCATTCTGGACTTGTCGCCACTCAAAAAGTTCATAGAAAACAACAAGTTCAGGATGTTAACCCTTCAACACATAAGGACCCTGTTGCCAAAAAGGGTGTACACAGTCTCGATAGACCTGGCAGATGCCTACTGGCATATTCCAATCAACCGCCCCCTCTCCTCCTACCTAGGATTCAGGCTACAAAAGAAGAAGTACATATTCAGAGCCATGCCCTTTGGACTAAACATAGCCCCAAGGATTTTTACAAAGCTTGCAGACGCAGTCGTTCAACAACTACGCCTAGGTGTCCAGGTAGTAGCGTACCTGGACGACTGGCTGGTGTGGGCAGCATCCAGGACAGAGTGTATGCAAGCATCCAACCAAGTGATCCAATTCCTGGAACATCTGGGATTCAAGATCAACGTCAAGAAGTCTCGATTATCTCCAGCTCAAGAGTTTCAATGGCTAGGAATACATTGGAACTTAAAAGTCACACCGTCTCTCCTTTCCCCCAGGGAGGAGGGGAGAGACACCAGGATCTGTCAAGAGACTACTGAAATCTGACAGGATCTCAAGACGCCAACAGGAAAGAGTACTGGGCTCTCTCCAGTTTGCATCAGTGACAGACCCAGTGCTAAGAGCACAACTAAATGATGCATCAAGAGTCTGGAGAACATACGCATCAAACGCTCGAAGAGATCTAAGAAGACCGATACCAACCCGACTACGATCATTTCTCAAGCCATGGTCGAAGGCCAAGAACCTGAAGAGGACTGTACCCTTGAAATCACCTCTACCTTCAGTCATCATCCATACGGATGCCTCAAAGGAAGGATGGAGAGGTCACTCCCATAAACGGAAAGTCCAAGGGACTTGGTCTTCTCTATTCAAGACCTTCCACATCAACATTTTGGAGGCCATGGCAGTCTTTCTGACGCTGAAGAAACTGTCCCCTCGCAAACCAGCCCATATAAGACTAATCCTGGACAGCGAGATGATAGTGAGATATCTGAATCGTCAAGGCTCGAGATCGCCCCAAATCAACTAAGTAATGTTGTCCATCTTCTGCCTGGCAGAAAAGAAGAGATGGCATTTATCAGAAGTTCACCTTCAAGGGTTCCGCAATGTGACAGCGGACGCTCTATCCAGGCTCACGCCGATAGAGTCAGAATGGTCCCTAGACGCAGGCTCATTCTCCTTCATCTTACGTCAAATCCCAAAACTGCAGATCAACCTCTTCGCGACGAGCAACAACAAGAAGCTACCTAATTATGTGGCCCCATACGAGGACCCTCTAGCGGAAGCGACGGACGCCATGTCCCTCGACTGGAACAGATGGAACCGGATCTACCTGTTCCCTCCAACCAATCTATTAATGAAGGTCCTCAACAGGCTGAGATCCTTTCGGGGAATGGCAGCTCTAGTGGCTCCCAAGTGGCCAAAAAGCAACTGGTTCCCTCTAGTATTGGAACTGAAGCTGAGGCTGGTCCCTCTGCCAGACCCAGTACTGTCTCAACAGGTACAGAAGTCGACTGTCTTCACTTCATCACAAAGAACCCAAAGCCTTCATCTCATGATTTTCTCTCCTTAGTAGTAAAGAAAAGATTTTGGATCTCGAAAGGCAGTATAGACTTCTTAGAAGAATAGAAGTCTACGTCAACCAGAAGACAATATGAATCATCTTGGAAAAAGTGGGTGGCTTTCGTCAAAGCAAAATGACCAAAAGAAATCTCAATGGACTTCTGTTTGTCCTTCTTTATCCACCTTCATAAACAAGGTCTGGCAGCCAATACGATAACCACGTGTAAATCAGCTCTGACTAGACCTCTGCTATACACCTTCCAAGTAGACTTGTCAAACGGAATCTTTAACAAGATCCCTAAGGCTTGTGCTAGACTCAGGCCTGCAGCCCCTCCAAAGCCCATTTCATGGTCCTTGGATAAGGTCCTACTCTTTGCTTCAACAGTGAACAATGAGGATTGCTCTCTGAAAGACTTAAGACTCAAAAAGTTATTTTCTTGTTTGCTATAGCCTCGGGGGCCAGAGTTAGTGAAATAGTGGCCCTATCCAGAGATGAGGGCCATATTCAGTTCACAGAAGCAGGAGAACTGAATCTTTTACCTGATCCAACATTTCTCGCTAAGAACGAGCTACCCACCAAAAGATGGGGTACCTGGAGAATCTGCCCTCTGAAGGAAGATGTCTTGCTGTGTCCAGAGGAATGTCTAAAGGTCTACCTTCGACGAACTTCCGACTTCAGGGGAGGACAGCTCTTTAAAGGAGAAACTTCAGGATCAAACTTATCCCTAAAACAATTGAGGGCGAAACTCACCTACTTTATTCGCAGAGCGGATCCTGACAGTACACCCGCAGGTCATGATCCAAGGAAAATTGCTTCATCACTGAACTTTTTCCAGTATATGGACTTTGAGCGTCTTCGCTCATACACTGGATGGAAGTCATCCAGTGTCTTTTATAAACATTATGCAAAACAAGTGCATGAGCTGAAGCATTTTGTGATGGTGGCAGGTAGTGTGTTAAAACCTGTCGTCTAGTACTGCGATGAACAGTGAATTGATTGGGACTTTCAATTCTTGGGTAAAGGTGTTGACACCTTCCAGTGCAATACTTAAGTGAGTGTCACCATGGTGACACTAAAGACTGTTCAAATTATTTCAGGAGCAGAAATATGCAGATAACACCCGTGCCGTGTATACTTTACACAGTGCTGATAATATCCAACATTACAGAAAACTATATTAGAAAATTGTATTAAATTTTCAAATTCAAGTGTGGCACTAATCATTTTTTCCCTTTCAGGTGGAAACAAATTTTTTCTCTATTATGTTGACTAGGTATATTTCTCAATATATACATTAACATATATTACACGTTACTTTATGTTTGATCATTTATTGTTAATAAATGTATATCAATGTGTAATTGCATCTTATTTCGCCCTACAATTGATGAAATAAAGTATAAGCCAGAGTTTTTCTAACCTAAGTAAAACTGCATAATATTGTATGTCTGGACAATATATATAGCTGATACTTTTGCTCCAACACGAGATACAAACAGTGAGACCTCAGTATACCTAGTTGATGCTATGTTCCGATATATTATACAAACCGTGAGACTCTTGTATATCTATCTGATGCTATGTTCCAGCACAAATATACAAACAGTGAGACTCTTTTATACCTAGTTGATGTTATATTCTAAAACAATATACAGATCGTGAGACTCTTGTATATATAGTTGATGCTATGTTTGTTCAAACATTATATGCAAACCTTGAGACCTCTTTCCTATTGTCTAGTTTGACTCTTCCCTGCAGGGGGCAGGAAGCACTAACATTGTCTATGATTAGTAGTAATGACGTATAACAGTAACGTCATATGTCTCAATGGTCTGGATGACCATAGGAAAATTTGTCCCAAGGTTGAGGCACCTATAAAATCCACCGATACAGTACTTTCTAGTAATTCTTTGGTAAACTTCCATCAGGACGACATGGCTTGAGCCCAAAAAACGGATTTTGAGCGAAGCAAAAAATCTATTTTTGAGTGAGATATCCAAGTCGTCCTGATGGACCCGCCCTCCTTTTCTATAGAAAAGGCCTTGGCAGGATCCCTACCAAAAGTACTATATCTGTAGCACCATGCTCAATGCTACAAGGAATAAGTGCCATCTTGGATACAACGCCATCTAGATACTCGTAGTAGTACGGGAGGAAGGGTAACCTTGATACCAGCTCCCCTTCTATTTTTGCCACTTTTCCCCCCTTGAAACGAAAACGCTATTCGG
>NC_090738.1:5222460-5232460 GCF_036898095.1 Palaemon carinicauda | reverse complement strand
CTGGAAGCGATTTGTCCGCAGGGGTTCCCCCTCTCTTGGGTGTACCCTAACCCTCCCTTGGGTTACTCTGGCACCCGGCCGACTGCCGGCCCCCTGCCATTGGGTGATAGGAACCACTCCTATCATGGGTACACTCACTCAGGTGGGATGCTAGAGGGGTTCGTGTTCTTACCCCTCCAATCCCTCCTTCTGTTTCTCTTCCTATCCTGGTGCCGGTCCCTTGCCGCCTCTACTGCCGGCGATACCGCCCCCCTCTTGGTGACACATTCCTGAGATACCCTCCCTCCCCTAGCCGACAGCCCTCCGCGTGCCGGAGGGCTGCCGCCTTCCGTCGGCGTATAGCCGACGGCCCTCCCTTACACTACCTAGCTTCGGTTGTCCGTCCTTCGGGCCGGCCTCCGGCGTGCCGGCATTGATTGCCGGCGGTTTGGGTATACCATACCTCCCTACCTTATCTTATGAACTAGTCACCAAGCCGGCAGCCGGAGCCTCCAACTCCTGTCGGCGTTCCGCCGCTGTGCCGGCGGCCGCCAAGCTGGCATTATACCTGAATTCTCTATGTGTCTTCCCTAATGCCATAAACCCTGCTGGAGCGGCCTCCGGCGTGCCGCCGGTCTGCCGGCGCCCTCTGGAGGCACCAAGGGACTTGCACCCCTTCTACCAGCTATCAACTACATGCTGATAGCCCTACACTGCAACCAGATAGCTTGGCTACTCCGATGGATAGGTATTGTCTTACCGTTCTATTAACGGCCGTGCTGTCTTCTTGCATATCAAAATTTTCCAGCATAATGTGTGTGTCTTAGTGCAGCTGGTTGCCGGAACCCGATCTCATATGGGGTCTTCTACTATCCCCTTTTACTATAAAGGTCTGAGTGGTCTCAGTCCTTGATATACATCGCAGGCAATCTCTGCTAGAATTATCTTCTGCCTTCTTTGGCGGTCCATGAAGATTTCCGCTTTGTGTCCTCGGTCACAAACGAAATTGCCTACTGATAAGGTTACGGTAACCAGCTGGGCGGGATGCACAAGTATGTGTGTCTACTTCCTTTCCCGCTCCACTCTTTAACATTACAATTTTATAAATTAATTAATGTTAAGTTAAAGTTTAACTACTTAAAAATTTAACTTTAGGGTAATGTAAGTCACTCCTATGACTTCCGTATACTCATGTTCTCTTTCTTTTACAGGAGGAGTACATCAAATGTGACCACAACTTCTGTGGAGTGGAGCGCCCGCACTTCTACGGGCACACGGCGTGTCGGACCCACGCCCCCTGCGCCAATAAGAGAGGCGAACTGAAATTCTGGGACCCGCAGCACTGTACAGTCTGCAAGAGTCGTCTGGTCGAAGCGTTCGACGATCCTCCTTCAGCGGAGGTAAGGGACAACGCTCGAGAGAAGCTACGCAAGTGGGTGCGTGGCTTCCAGAAGAACGCCACCGGACCGTATCTCGCCACTGAAGATATGAGGGCCTTGCTTTTCCCGAAGGCATCACCAGACTCAGTGGTCCCTAAAGATCAGATTCCCACCGTCCAGATAGTGGTGGAACCGGATGTGGTCATGGCTCAGTCTATGCACGAGTGCCGTTTAGACTCCGACAACGTGGAACGTATGTCGGAAGTGTCGGAGAACACGGAGAGGAACCTCATGGGCGATGAACTAGACTATGAGGAAGATCAGGTGGAATACCCTGAGTCGGAGCAGGAGGTCGCTCCAACATCCACCCCTACACCAACTCCTACACTGACGGATGTATCACTCCCTTCTACATCCGCTACCCTGGATCCTACCCCATCCAACACCCAGGAGATCTTCAAGATGCTTGAGGCTCTCATGGATAAGAAACTCCGCGAGACGCATGAGTTCTTCAGGTCCAACATGGGAAGTTCGAAACAACCGAAAAGGATTTCGGTTAAGGACCTCCCTGCATGCTCGGATACTAACCCATGGAGGTATGCCGAGCACATGCCGATCACCACGGGCAAGATCTATATTAGCGAAAAGGTCGGCTCGATCACGCTGGAAGAAGTGGAATTCTTCCCAAACTTTGAGGCTTACCCGGACTGTTACGTCCGATTTAGGTCTGAACCTGCCTCTAAAGAAGAGACCGAACCAAAGGAGGTTATCGTGTTCGATCTCCCGAAGGCCCAGGCTATGTTAGCCAACACGGTGAAAAGTAGGGGCTTCACCTGCTCTAAACTACCGGCGCTTAGCAAAAAGCACCCGACCTACGTCGCACCAGACGATGCGACCTTCCCCTTTCTGGAAAAGGCCTTCACTGCGGTGCATAAGGCAGTGGAAGAAGGGAAACCTTGCCCTGCACGAGTGCAGACCCTTCTCCCTGACCACTCCCCCTGATGTTAGACACTGGAAAGACGTCCAGTCAACCTTTGTAGTGGGAAAACTAGAGCCTGACGTCGCTGGTCGTCAGTTTAACGAGGACCTCCCGAAACTTAACGATCATCTCCTTCGTCGGGAACATGATACGAAGGAAAGGCTCGCCCCATCTATGTCCCTCCAAGTACAGCTCGAAGTCATGGCCGGTGACACTAGGGTCCCTGACTACTACATGGTCCTCGCCAAGACACACCTGGCGACTGTAGTAAAGGATCTGTACAGCTTCACGAAAGCTCGTAGAGCCTGTCGTGAATTCGTGTTCTCAAGTGCTACAGTGAGACACGAACCCCGGAGGCTGATTTCCTCCAACATCTGGGGTAAACACCTCTTTCCCTCCTCCCTAGTGAAAGAGATCACCGACAAGGCCGCCACGGAGAACAGGAACCTTCTCCATAAATGGGGCATGTCGAAGAAAAGGAAATCCTCTCAGGACGCCGGCCCTCAACCTAAGAGGAAACCCACTAAACCAAAACCCCAGCAACATCAACAGAGACGGCAGTTTCCGGGATCCGCTACTCCCCAAGAGGCCACGCAGCCACAACAGACCTTTCAATTGGTCACCCAACCGGTCTTGTCACAGTCGCCGGTCTTCACCCCTGCATTTGAGCAGCAGTCAACTACCTTTCGTCCCAAAGGTATAGGCTCAAACAGAGGTGCGGGCAGAGATGCATCTCGCCGTCCCTCCAGAGGCAGAGGAGGAAAGGGAGCTAGCGGCCGAGGTAGTAAGCCCTCGGGAAGCCAGAAGCAATGAAGTGCTTCCGGTGGGAGGAAGACTCCGCCAATTCCAGGATCGTTGGACCTTCGATCCCTGGGCACACAGCATCGTCAAGAAGGGTCTAGGCTGGAGCTGGACTCAACCACCCCCAACCTTCCAGCAATTCTTCCAACAGTCAACCCCCCTCCTGGAAGAATATGTCCTAGAACTCTTGAACAAGAAGGTGATAAGGAGGGTAAAGTCAACCAGGTTCCAAGGGAGACTGTTTTGCGTCCCCAAGAAGGACTCCGACAAACTCAGAGTCATTCTAGACTTATCCCCCCTCAACAAGTTCATAGCGAACAACAAGTTCAAGATGCTGACTCTTCAACAGATACGGACCCTTCTGCCTCAAGGTTCCTACATGGTCTCGATAGACCTGGCGGATGCCTACTGGCACGTTCCAATGAACCACCACGCTCCCTCCTACCTAGGATTTCGACTCCAAAGGAAAAGCTACGCTTTTAGGGCCATGCCCTTCGGGCTCAACGTGGCCCCACGGATCTTCACAAAGCTGGCAGACGCCATCGTTCAACAGCTCCGCCTCCGCGGCGTCCAGGTGATGGCCTACCTCGACGACTGGCTGGTCTGGGCGACATCGCCCGAAGATTGTCTAAGGTCCTGCAACAAAGTCACCCAGTTTCTAGAACACCTGGGATTCAAGATAAACACAAAGAAATCTCGCCTCTCTCCAGCTCAGAAGTTCCAATGGTTAGGAATCCAGTGGAATCTTCAGACACACCGCCTTTCCATTCCCCAGAAGAAAAGGAAAGAAATAGCGGGGTCTGTCAAAAAACTGCTGAAATCCAAGCGGATCTCAAGACGTCAGCAGGAACAAGTTCTAGGCTCTCTACAGTTCGCCTCAGTGACAAACCCAGTGCTGCATGCACAGCTAAAGGATGCCGCGGGAGTCTGGAGACGTTCTGCATCCATCACTCGAAGAGACCTCAAGAGACGGCTCCCAAACAGACTTCGGTTACTCTTAAAGCCGTGGTCGGAAGCAAAGGCCCTCAAAAGGTCCATTCCACTTCAACATCCACCTCCATCACTCAACATCCACACGGACGCTTCGCTGGAGGGTTGGGGAGGTCACTCCCACCAACGACAGGCTCAAGGGACATGGTCTCCCCTATTCAAGACGTTTCACATCAACATCTTGGAGGCCATGGCGGTCCTTCTCACTCTGAAGAAACTCTCTCCGCCTCCCTCGATCCACATTCGTCTGACCCTGGACAACTCGGTGGTAGTCAGATGTCTCAATCGTCAGGGCTCGAGATCGCCCCAGATAAATCAGGTGCTTCTCCCAATCTTCCGCCTGGCAGAGAAGAAGAAATGGCACCTGTCTGCAGTTCACCTACAAGGATTCCGCAATGTGACGGCGGACGCTCTATCTCGGACAAGCCCGATAGAGTCGGAATGGTCTCTAGACGCAAGATCCTTCTCCTTCATCTCTCACCAAGTCCCGGAACTTCAGATCGATCTCTTCGCAACGAGCGACAACAATCAACTTCCTCGTTATGTGGCCCCGTACGAGGACCCCAAGGCAGAAGCAGTGGACGCCATGTCACTGGATTGGAACAGATGGTCCAGGATCTACCTGTTCCCTCCCACTAACCTTCTGCTGAAAGTCCTCTCCAAGCTGAGAACCTTCAAAGGGACAGCGGCCCTAGTGGCTCACAAGTGGCCCCGGAGCAATTGGTACCCCCTGGTCCTGGAGCTGCAGCCCACGCTGATCCCTCTCCCGGGCCCAGTTCTCTCCCAGCAAGTACAGAAGTCGACTGTCTTCGCTTCATCATCGAAAGTCAGGGACCTTCATCTCATGATTTTCTCTCCCTAGCCGCGAAGAAAAGGTTCGGGATCTCGAAGAAAAGTCTAGACTTCCTCGAGGAATACAAGACCGAATCCACACGACGGCAATACGAATCATCCTGGAGAAAGTGGGTCTCAAGGCAAAAAATCCTACGGAAATCACCATCGATTTTTGCATGTCCTTCTTCATTCACCTTCATGGACAGGGCTTAGCAGCCAACACGATTTCTACCTGCAAATCGGCCTTGACTAGACCACTACTGTACGCCTTCCAGATTGATCTGTCCAGCGACACCTTCAATAAACTGCCGAAGGCATGCGCTCGTCTACGCCCAGCACCTCCGCAAAAACCTATCTCCTGGTCCCTGGACAAGGTGCTCCATTTTGCCTCCAACTTGGATAACGATTCGTGCCCTCTCAAGGATCTGACTCAAAAAGTTATTTTTCTTTTTGCTCTTGCCTCGGGAGCCCGAGTCAGCGAAATAGTGGCATTATCAAGAGACGAGGGTCACATCCTGTTTACACTCAGGAGACCTTACCCTCTTCCCTGATCCGACATTTCTCGCGAAAAATGAACTACCCACCAAGAGATGGGGCCCTTGGATAATCTGCCCCCTGAAAGAAGATGCCTCTCTATGTCCGGTAGAGAGCCTCAAGGTCTATCTTCATAGAACTTCTGACTTTGGTGGAGGCCAACTCTTCAAAGGAGAAACATCGGGTAGCGACCTGTCACTGAAACAACTAAGAGCGAAAATCACCTACTTCATTCGCAGAGCGGATCCTGACAGTACACCCGCAGGTCACGATCCTAGAAAAGTCGCGTCGTCTCTGAATTTTTTCCAGAGCATGGATTTCGAAAGCCTCAAGAGCTTCACAGGATGGAAATCTTTGCGTGTTTTCTTCAAGCACTACGCGAAGCAAGTGCATGAAGTCAAACATTTCGTGGTAGCCGCAGGTAGTGTTATGAAACCTACACTTAACTCTGCATAGAACAGTGAGTTACTTGGGACTTTAACTCTTCGGGTGCCTATGTTGACCCTCGTGTGATACGTAGTGATTTCATGGACACTTAGTGTTTCTCATAGACTGTTCTTTACAAGGTGAAATGTCGTAGTCGTCACATGAGTGCCATATGCCTAGAGCATGATGTGTTTTTTCCTTATTAAAGACTGACGTTCCTATGGAACTTGTGCTTTCTAATAATTTGAAATTTTCTTTCAGATTCAAGAGCGAAGTCTTCTCATTGCTATGTACATTATAATTTATTTGTAAATTAACTTTACATCCTTTATTGCATTTATTATTACTATATCCTGCAATTGTGAAATAAAATTTCTATTTTATTACTTGTGCGTCTCTCTCCGCTCCTACTCATACTATGAAATACATGGTTGTCATAGTTTCATTATCCCCTTTCTCTTGAAATAAAGAAGAATAATAGGTTCTATCCGTATTATATACTCACCTATGCTGTGTAATATTCCTAATTGAATACTTACTTGCGCCATATCTTCGAGACCAGACCGTTCTCTAGCTATGAAATATAGTGCCTAACCACCACTTATCTGTTATTGAGAATGTTCCTACACGAATATCGACCATTCTGTCTTGTCTCCGAGTTCTTCACGTACTCTCTGCAAGGTGAGTAGCCCTTCGATGACCACTTTGATCTTCGGCATGGACCGTTGGGACTTCTCTGCCAGGGGGGCAGGAAGTTGCATTCCCACGGAACCTCTATCGAGGTCACAATGCTTACCTTTATTTAAAGCCCTTGGCACTTACTCTATAAGGGGAAATCTACCACGATACATTGATTCTTTGGTACTCTTCCATCAGGACGTCATGGCTTGAGCCCAAAAAACGGATTTTGAGCGAAGCGAAAAATATATTTTTGGGTGAGATAGCCATGACGTCCTGATGGACCCTCCCTGCTATTCTAGTCCAGCCTTTCAGGCCCCGCCCTGTCCTGCTGTATCATGGAGATTGGCAAGCAGCTGGCATCAGGATGAGGACGGACGTGACGTCATATAGCAATGGCGCCCGTTTGTTTACGTTTCGAGTACCAAAAGTAGCCACGGACGAGTGTAGCTGTGGAACGGCTCCCCAGTTATTCTCCGCCCCTCCATATCGAAGTGTTAACTCTATATGGGGTGCAGATAGCTATGTGGCGTGTTAATACATGCGTCCCCTGTTGATATACGATGTCTTAAAGGGAAACCTTTAGGATACTCGCTCCAGAAGTAAGAATTCTGTGATAACCTGTGGTTTAATTCTCTGGGAATATCCTAGTAGTTAATATACCCAAGGAAGCTACCAAAAAGGAACCTTCCATCAGGACGTCATGGCTATCTCACCCAAAAATAGATTTTTCGCTTCGCTCAAAATCCGTTATATATGTATATATATACTTACATACACACATACATATATATATATACATATATATATGTACATATATATACTTAAATATTTATATATATAAATACATATACGCACATATATATATATATATATATATATATATATATATATATGTGCATATATATATATATATATATATATATATATATATATATATATATATATATATATATATATACTGTATATATATACACATGCATAAATATACATACTGTATATAAATATAAATATATATATATATATATATATATATATATATATATATATATATATATACATATATATATATATATATATATATATATATATATATATATATATAATATATACAGTATACATATATATACACACTATATATGTATGTATGTGTGCATATATATATATATATATATATATATATATATATATATATATATATATATATATATATGTATATATATATATATATATATATATACATATATATATATATATATATATATATATATATATATATATATATATATACATTATTTTTTTTTAAGGCATGGATTTTTCTGCATTTATTATTGCGTGCGTAAAGCAGCATGTTCATCAGTAAATGACAATTCATAGTGTTCAGGGACATATTACTCGCGAGTGACCGCACTAGCAGATTAGTAAGGGAGGACGTGTGCCGCTCTGAGACTTTGCGAAAGTGACCATGCTCATCATGCATAAAAAAACTATGGTATCTCTTCTGGGAAAGAGAACTTGTTTCTCGCAAAACCGTACTTTCATACACATTCCCCTATAAGCCTAAGGAACTGCGTTGCATCCCTGACCATCACTCAATCCCAAGTCTTGGCAAAACGGAATGAGGGCTGTAGTGGTGCACTGACCACAAACACACACACACACATGCACACACACACTCTCTCTCTCTCTCTCTCTCTCTCTCTCTCTCTCTCTCTCTCTCTCTCTCTCTCTCTCTCTTTGTGTGTCAAGTTCACCAAAATTACCATAAAAGCTGAAAAGCACAGAAACCAATAGGCTATATAAAGACAATTCAAATACAGAAAAAAAAGACAATGTACTACAGCTGTACACATCACTAGTAAGACCCCATCTAGAATACAGAGTCCAATTCTGGGCTCGTATTCAGAAGGATATAGATAGACTGGAAGCAGTACAAGCTTAGGTCACCAAACTAGTTCCAACACTAAGGAAATTTGGATATAGAAGGAGGATGGAACGTTTGAACTTATTTGATCTACAAACTTAACGACTAAGGGAACAGTTAAAAGAGGCATTCAAAATTCTTAAAGGAATAACAAATGTATATTACAACAATCTATTAACGCTTAGCACAAATCAGTCCAGAGGTAACGGATGCAAACTTGAACTGAAAAGATACACCAATCAATGTGGCAATTTCTTTACATACATAATAGCAAATACTTGGAATAGACTTCCTGCAGATGTATTAAACAGTAACATGGTAAACGAGTTCAAGAATATGTTAGACAATATCATAAAAGCTCTCTAAATGCTTGATGGACTAAAAGGTCTTTGAGACATCCAAAAATAAAATATATGTGTGCGTGTGTGTAAACAATATACTAGATATTTTGCTAAGAAAATTCAGCATCCAGTGTTTTTGTAGGCGAAAATATTGGCAAAAGTGACCACAGAATTTGTAGGTTTCACGTATACAGCATATTATCTAAGAGAAAGGAAAATTATGAAAAAGCTAGACAACAAACATGGTAACTGGATAAAACTGAAGGAATACACCAAGAATATACAGTAGAAGACGACAAAACAGAGAACATCGATACACAATGGGACTCCTTTGAAGAAATATTTAAAGAAAGAAGTGCTAAATGTATACCACATAGAAAAATAAAGAAAATAAAAGGACTCAGTAAGCCTAATACACCAGGTCCAGATGATATTCAACAAAGAGAGTTTATAGAACTAGAAGAAGAGATAACTCCCACAACTTTACAAAATGTTTCGAAAGACAGCTTCCAAAAGAAAGGCACCATGAGGATGGAAACTAGGCTATGTTCCTCAAAACTACAAGAAGGGGCCAAAAGAACCTGGCAACTACAGACTACTGTGTCTAACTTCAGTGCCTTGTAAACATTTTTGAATCAATTATAGTAGATTCAATAGTAGAACATATAGAGAAAAACTGTCTTTTGATAGACAGCCAACATGGTTTTAGACAGAGAGATCATGTGTGACAAATCTTTTTGGAATTTTTCCACATGTTTACATTTATGATAAAAGCAGGGCAATAGACATAATATACCTAGACTTTCAAAAGGCTTTTGACAAAGTTCCTTATAAAAAAATTAATGGTCAAAATCAGAGTGCTAGGCATCACTGACAATTCATCTGAATGGATAAAATATTGGCTAATAAACAGAAAACAAAGTTGTAATCAATGGATTAGCTTCAGAGTGGGCAGCTGTTACAAGCGTAGTACCTTAAGGATCCATCCTTGGCCCATTGCTATTTCTAATCTACATTATCAATAACAATAATAGAATAGCTAAATTTGCCTATGATACTAAACTAGGCATAAATGCTGTGAACTCGGAAGGCGTAGAAGCCTTAAGAGAGGATCGAATGAAGCTAGGAGAATGGC